>NC_092639.1:18332589-18632589 GCF_039555335.1 Amphiura filiformis
CAGGTTTGAAATGAACATTGTAAGTTTTCATTTATGTTAGGGATGAAATCAAAACTTGTTGACTGGCGGTTCCATCTGGTTTTGTCCGGTTTCTATTGTTCTAAACAACAGAAACCAGTCGGAAGAGGGCGGAACTGCGGTCAACACCTGTCGAGTTTTGATTTCATCCCTTAAGTACCCAGGCATGTAATTTACAGATATTGGCACTCTACAAATTGTTGTCAAACAGAAAATTATAACCTCCCCTCCCACAACAAACAAATCAGTGCTTCTTTAGCACAATGAAGGAGAGGTTCACTACACTGACATTAATCCTACCCAATGGTATTCATTTACAACTTCTGATATGGTTTATAATATACACCAATGTTTATTGTTTACAAATTTGGACCAAGTCAGGATAATTTGCTAATTACATTTTTATGATTCAAAATGTTGAATTTTTTGTGCACAAAAATGGACTTAAAAAAAAATTTCAAGTGAAAATCATCGGGGAACCTGGGCTATCAACAATTATTCACAATTTATTCAAAGTGTAATTTTCTGCTATAATCAATATCACCCTTGGTGCCCAGGTATTAACTTCTCTTTGAATAAAGGTGATTTTCATTAATATATATAGAAAAATATATCTTTTGTTTGTTTGTTTTATCCTGGGACACTCATTCAGTTGAAAACACAATTAATCATCTGTTCTTCCTTGAGGCCCAGGGATGAATATCTTGGTGTTGATTATTCATCCAGTAGTTCAAAACATTATTTTTGTAAATTAAATCTAATACTGGACCTAAAATTTGCAACTCCCTATCAAGCGCATTTAAACCAACACAGACTCGCAAGTTCCAACAAAGCTCAAAACTCCGCTGTATACAACCACTGTAATAAGAACACTGAACACTTCTTTAATCTTGAAGAAACAGTCATCCTTGACAGAGAGGAGAGGTGGTTTGAAAGAGGAGTCAGAGAATCCATTTGGGAGCGAGTGGAGGAGCCCGCCATCAATAAGAAAGGGGGACTCTGCTTCCAGTTGTGACATGCATGGGACACGGCATTATGAGACATTCCTCGCCTCTGACGTCACAACACCTGACGTCATCACAGCATCACAATCAGATGCAGCCCTCGAATAAACCCACGGCACCGACGGCATATTGCCGTGGGTGCCCACCCCCATTGCTGCAATGCCCTCAAAATATGTCCTTTACCGACGGCAGTCACTTGCCGTGCCCCTAAATGAAGTTGCCGTGGGTGCCCTAGCCGGCCAGCCTTGTCCCTTCATTATAAAATCATTAACAAGTACTGGTTAAAACCAAAAAAAATTGTGGAAAATAAATCGAAAATCTTGAACACGATCGCTATTTTGAGCATCGTAACCACAGAATTGATTGTAACCCAGCTATCAATCACAGTATACACAATAGTTTGTTGTCAATTAATATTCATTACCCCTACGTAAGCTTACATATTCAGCCAATCACATCGGCTTTTATACATTATCAAATCTGACTTCATTTTCTCGATTGGTCAGAGAAATATCTTCAGCCTACTATCGACCAATCAGAAATGCTGTTAGTAACTAAAAGCTTCCTCACGAGTGTCGTGAACAAAATCCGAGCGCTGGGCAAATCAATTATTGATCTCTCGATTAGCAAACATTGACTTCCTATTGCAAACCGATGGCGATCCCCCTTCCGGTATCGTCTTATCTTGTACATGTGAGCCCATCTCTAGATATGTTTTGCACGAAATAATTTTTATCCCGGCGAATTTGATCAATATTATTACCCAACTTACAGCTCTTTCATCGCTGTTTCAAGTCAGTTTTGCAGCTCGGAACTAGGGATCGCAAAATTTAAGTAAATTAAACTGTTGATTTTTGATTGCTTTGTATTATTTAAGCAGGTTTTTTGAGCAAGCAGGTTAGTTTTAGTGTAAAGTTGAGAGTCAAATTTTACTTTGGTGTCGAATTCAGCTGACAGCAATGCATCTATTCGCTTTTGAAAAATTGCCTTGGTGCCCTTCTCAAATTTTCAACAGTTGCCTTGATGCCCTTTTGAAATATTACAAATTGCCGTGCTGCCTTGCCTTTTCAGTGAAAATCCAAGGCAATTATCAACTTGCCCTAAAAAAGTTGCCGTGCCCCTTCAGATCCTTAATTCGAGGGCTGATCAGATGCCTGATGAAGTCGGACGCAACGTAGCAAAGTGAGTTGCAAATTTTAGTTCCAGTATTAGATTTAATTTACAAAATAAAATAGGAAAATAGTCCACACTTCATACCTGCAGAGACCTGTCACCTCCCACAATACACATGTTGTCTTTATCAAACTCTATGTAGGATGAGATGAGCTCATGAGGCATACCCCAAGCTTTTGTTAACATCCAGTGTGGTAGTCTTGGTAATGGACGCCTGAGAGGAAACAAACAAACAAGCAAACAAAAAAAAAAAAAACAATCAGTGAGGTCATGCATCATCAGGATGTACAGCTGAAAAGGTGTGCTCCCTGCTGAAAATGGAATCCATTCCATGGTAAGGCATCTCTTAACCCTAACACCCTCAGGGCTTTTTCGTGACAGGAAGGGAAAGAAGGAAGGAATAAAGAGAGAAAAGAAAGAAAGAAGTTGTTTGCTCTGGGTGGGATTCGAACCCAGGACAGCTTGCATGCCAACCACTGGCTCTGCGACACTTAGCCACGGGTGTTGGGCTTCGCTGGCCAGTGAAACCGTGCCTATGTCACTTAGGGCGATTGCGTCATCACACCACGTGGGACGCATGCACGAACAGCGCATATATATCAAGTAGTATTTTGTAGTAATCAGTACGGTTAGGGTAAAGGAGATATTGAATGACATACATGTAAGAGAGCTTGTCTTGTTGATTAGCAATGGTGTCATTCATCCAAGGCACACTAAAATAGTAAAATATGCATAGCCTATATTGCTTTTCTTTTCCTCATTGTGGTGATTATGCCCGAGGGTTTTGGTGTTTTGGTGCTTTAATTTAAAGACAATCTGCACCTTCTTCGGGCCCTTGGCTGATATCCATTTCATATCATATGTAATGTGATCAGGCAAAATCAGTCAGAAGTCAGAAATTCTAGTTTGCAGATATAGAGGAAAATGTGTCAGTATTTCTAATGTAATCAAAATGTTTTTGTGATAACTATAAACTTTGAACACTTTTCTAACAATAGATGATAGAAACATGGGATTTTTAATGAAATTAAGCTAACAAATTCCTTCATTTAGAAATTACAAAATGTGGAATTTGCTTGATCACACACCACATAATATTCATACACCACGCTCACACACAAACACCAAATAGTTGTGGACAGAGTATTGTCCACATCATTAATGTAGTGGGAGATGTATGAGCTCGAGAGGTAGTCAGGCTTTGAGTTTTGAGGAGTGCGAGTGCGATTACACTCCTCAGCACTCCTTAATTAAATGATCATAAGGAGTGTGATTTATCTTTAAGCTTACATCACATATAAGCATAATCACACAAATAACACTCCTCACAAGTTTGAGGAGTGCTATTTATCACACTCCTCAATTTTTTTAAACTCAAAGCCTGAGGGAGTGCTAGAAGTGGTGTTTTTGCAGAGGTTAGGGAACAAACCAAATGATCGATGACGTCCTAAAAACGAAACTAGTTTCGTTTAGGGGGGAGGGGGTAAAAATACTCGATTACGTTTGTACAAAAACATCGGTCTGAAGAATGTGTCATTATTATTATTATGTCAAAATTTTCAACATTTCTTTATTACGTTTCTGGCAGGGAGGGAGGGGGTCGGCTGATAAACGAAACTAGTTACGTTTATAGGACGTCATCGATCTTTTGGTTTGTTCCCTTAGATTATTGAATCATCTGTACAAAAATGTATAATTAAAGAGAGAGAAAAAGAATACATCGCGTCTGACGTCATCTGTCAATCAGACTCGAGCAGGGATTGTTTACAAGTGTCGTGATGATGACTTGCTGAACGCGGCGGTTTAATTTTGCACCTTCAAACATGCAAACCATCTCAAAAGTTAGGTCTTTATGGTAGGAAACTTTCTTTCACGAAGGCACCATGTCAACAATGCCTAGAAAAGCTGCTTTGTGCCTTGTAAAAGTATGTAATTTTTCGCCATTTGCTGCTATTCCTTTTCTCCGATCAGCACCAGATAGATCGGCCTTCCTTTTACGCGCTATTAACCTGTGGGTCAGTCCATGTCGAAACAGATTGAGTGTACACCCACCCTCTTGGATTTTGCTCTCCTTTGGCTCAGGGGTACCTTTCATGGATCCCTAGGTGAGGTCACAAGAAAAAATTCAAATTCCATTTCGTTTTATGAATGGCGGGCAATCAAAGTTTGGCGACCTCGACCAAAATTGTGAATTTAAGGGGTCCAAATGACAAAGTGCTCTCTTTGAGGGGCACTTTCTTCTTAATTGAATCAGTTGTGATCCTCTTTTGAATGTGGTCACTCACTGGCTGTGTCTGAAATACCTAATGCCAAAAAGATCGATTTCGAATTTCGTTGGGATTTCAGAGGGGGTCAAAATCAGCACTTCGTACTGTTCAATCAAATTATCTTGATTTTGAAGGACCCATTATAATGTCACAGTGCACTTATAGGTCCTAATTATGTTCAGAATGGATTAACCATATGCCAATGTCTATGAGCAATTAAAAAAGAGAAATTTCTAGACCCCTACAGAATTTTAGGCCACCCCTAAAGTGGTTCAGCCACAAATGGCACTTAAAGTCGGCAAATTTTGACCCCTAATAACTTTAGGTGTACACCAGATATGAATTTCTAGTCTTTTGCATCTGAAAGAATGTAGTTTAATGTTACTAGGAACATAAGATTTGTTTTGTATTTTTGTGTTTTAGTATTAAGTTGACGCTTTCAAAAATAGTCATTTTTGCCTAACATACCATGCATACAGGATACGGTACAAAATGCCAATTTTAGTATGATATTTTTTTATATTTTTGATCACTTTATAGCCATTTGTATTTATTTATTCTGATATTTCAAGTTGCTCTTAAGTCAAGTAATAAGAAAAAACTACTTTCTAATCCTCTGTATGGATTTTTAAGGGGGTCAAAAATGCACTTCCTGCAACGATGCACATGCAAAGTACAGGTTATGGGGTCAAATTTTCAGAATGCTCCCAATTATGTCAAGTAATATATCAAATTACTCGTATGGTCATGAGGATTCCAAAAATGTATAGTTTGTTATGTGTCAGACCTTTCAGGAGGGCGCTATGAAAAAATGTTCATAGGTCAACGACCTTTTGAAAGTATCAAAACACAAAAATACAAAACAAATCTTATGTTCCTAGTAACATAAGACTACATTCTTTCAGATGCAAAAGACTAGAAATTCATATCTGGTGTACACCTAAAGTTATTAGGTGTCAAAATTTGCCGATTTTAAGCGCCATTTGTGGCTGAACCACTTTAGGGGGCCTAAAATTCTGTAGGGGTCTAGAAATTTCTTTTTTGAATTGCTCATAGACATTGGCACATGGTTAATCCATTCTGAACATAATTAGGACCTATAAGTGCACTGTGGCATTATCATGGGTCCTTCAAAATCGAAGATAATTTGATTGAACAGTATGAAGTGCTGATTTTGACCCCTCTGAAATCCCAACGAAATTCAAATCAATCTTTTTCGGCATTAGGCATTTCAGACACAGCCAGTGAGTGACCACATTCAAAAAGAGGGTCACAACTGATTTAATTAAGAAGAAAATGCCTCTCAAAGAGAGCGCTTTGTCATTTGGACACATTAAATTCCCATTTTTGGTCAAGGTCGCCAAACTTAGATGGCCCGCCATTCGGAAACGAAATTGAATTTGAATTTTTTTCTTGTGACCTCACCTAGGGGTCCATGAAAGGTACCCCTGAGCCAAAGGAGAGCATAATCCAAGAGGGTGGGTGTACACTCAGTCTGTTTTGACATGGACTGACCCCTGTGTAAACCAATCAAGGATCGTAATTGACAGTGACATCAGACACGATAAATTCTTTTTATCTCTGTCTTTAATTATATTGCTTACCTTTAACGCCAACTAGTGCAATGAAGTGGTTTCTACCCGAGCTACTCCATGCGATACACAGTGGTTTGTTCAGTTTTCCATCTTTATCACGGCATTCTTCTGGCGGCACCAAACCTGGAAGGAATACACCTGTTGGGACAAGGGCAAATTTATACAGTATTATTCTCCCATATATTGATTTGTTATGCATGTGGGCTGAAGTAAATTATATGAATACTAGATGGGGCCTAATCCAAGCACAAGCCTTAATAAGAATTTATTGGGCCTCAGTAAAATCACAATATTACTTGTATTTTTGTAAACACATCTAGTTTGTCCTACATGTAGGCAGATAATGAAACAATTTAGCTGAATGAAGACATGATGAGCAAATGTGGCAGAATCTGATGAATTATTCATTATTGAAAAAATAAACACCTGTAAATTTCAAGGTTGGTAATATGAAGTGCCTCCTGGGAAATTTTGCATTTGGAGGGAAATTTTGCTTTCCAAAAATAAAGTTACTAGAAAAAAAATTGGGAAATCCTATTATCATTGTGGGCTAAATCTTCCTGGGGAAATATTTTTTTCAAATGCAGTCAATCTCCTTTCAACCAAGCAAGCTCACCTGTGTAATCTCCAGAGCTCTGCAATCCACTCAATGAATCCAACAGGATGATGGGTCTATGAAGAACATTGGCTAAACCAAAGATGTGAATGTTCTGCAATCCAAATGCCTCATTAGGTCCTGGCAGATATTCCGGATCACTCTCCGCAATGATGATGTCCCACTCTTTTGCATCCACAAAATCGCAAAACAAATTCTTGTAGCGTTCCAAGTTCTCTAGGAAGTGCGCTTTCAGATTAGTTCTCAGTGCATGCCAGAAGAGTTCCCTACCCACAAGCGCTCTGGATATCCCATGGACGAGACAATGTCCGTCCCCGTCGGCATGGATTGGGACAAGAACT
This sequence comes from Amphiura filiformis, assembly GCF_039555335.1. Classification (NCBI taxonomy): domain Eukaryota; kingdom Metazoa; phylum Echinodermata; class Ophiuroidea; order Amphilepidida; family Amphiuridae; genus Amphiura; species Amphiura filiformis. The sequence goes on from NC_092639.1 coordinate 18,339,604, forward strand.
TCTTGTCCGTCATGAAAATTGTAGATCATTTGAAGCGTTTCAGCCAGATACTTTGCACTTCCTGTTTGATCACGCCCATAACCCATGATCCCGATATGCTCAGGTTGAATTAGGAAAGCGCGACTGCCTAACACGGAACAGTCAAACACGTCCTTTTGGTTGACTTCTCGCAGAGGACGGGCTTTGTCCTGTTTGTCCATGCCATAATACGTTAACAATGGGCTCAGTAGTTTGCAGTGATAATTCGATAGACCAAGTACTTTGACAGAATCGGCTGTCTTCTTGGGCACAAAGTTACCAACCAGAAGATTACGTATCATATTATGAAGCGCCACCTCTGGGTCGGTAACTTCCTCTACACTGACCATGGCGCTGCGTGGATGGCGTTGCCCACAGTTGGAGCATTCAATACTTGTGTCATATGATGGAAAGTAGAGCTTTGTTTTGCACGACTCGTCTGGGCAAATGCCGCAAAGAATGCGATAACGCTCGGCTGTTTTGGAAGGGGCAGCATCTTGTGTTCGTATTGTCAGTCTAACAACCTGAAACCAATAATTGAAAAACAACAGAAAAAGTAACATTGTATTAAATGTATGCAACAAACAGTAGTGTCTCCCAGGAGTGTCTCACATGTTTTAGAAGTTCAATGTTAAAGTTCAGTCTGTGTTGTGGAACCATGTGGAAAATCATTTTACAATCATTCACATAGGTACAGTCCAACCTCTTTTATCCGGCCATGATGGGACCAAGCATTGTCCGGATAAGTGAAAAATCCGGATAAGTGAATTACATGTAATTCTGTATTGAAAGTTCCAAGGGCTGAAATTGTGACAACAAAAGATTGTGCTAATATGGGATAATAGCACTAAAAGATGGTTTTAGAGTGCTTTGTGCAATATAGATGTCATTCTAAGCATTCAGAGCATGGAATTAAGGTGTTAAATCATCAAAAACATGTTTTCCTCTGAAAATTTCACAGCCAGATAACAGAGAGATCCATATAAAAGAGGTCCGGATAAGAGAGGTTGGACTGTAATAAGATACTGGAAGCAATTGATGACTTTTTCTTTTTAACCCAATGAGAACTACCTGCCGATTGGCCAAAATGAATATTTTGTCCAATTTTGACCCAATCAAGGAATATTTTAATAAGACCCTCTGCAAATGCAAGTTTGACCATAAATATAATATTTTAAAGCTTAGTCATAATTGGCAATTGATTGAAATGAGCATTTCAAGTTTTCAACCAATCAGAAATGCTGTTAGATGAACAGTAGTGTCCAAGGGGTTAATTCAAACCATACCATAAATGTATGGTGAACCCCTACCAAATACTGTGACCTGAAGCTAGACTACAATGTACATTTGTGTATCTTGATAAAGTTAAAGACTTTGTTTCCCTTTCCATTACAATTTTCTGGGTTTTGAATGTGAAGCTCTCCCCGTCAAAAAACAATGATTATCAATTCATAATTTTTAAATCAAGCAGGTACCATTATATATGGTCAATATCATCCAAGATAGAGACTCAGAGAAAGTGAACAACATCGGAGGACTTCATCAGATACAGTATGATTGATATGGTCATCTGATCCAACGCTCTTATCTGATCCACTTTACCGGCAAACAAGTTTGAGTGGTTTCCAGTGTTCCTTACATGTAGGTCTCTTTTGCAGACTTCAGTAGTGGATCCTAGAAATGACGGGAACACAACAAAAGGTCTAGCGATGTCCGTGAACTGTGAAGCAATGGAAAATAAGGAGACGGGGCACCAAGACCCTAAACAGAGAGGAAGGCACATATAGCTCTTAAGTCATATCTACGATCCACTACTGAAGTCTGCAAAAGAGACTAAGGAACAAGGGCTTAGGCAGCCAGCCGTGTAGGGAGTGTTGTACACACCCAAATTTGTAAATGGGTCAGTCCATGCCGAAACAGACTGAGTGTACACCCACCCTCTTGGATTTTGCTCTCCTTTGGCTCAGGGTACCTTTCATGGATCCCTAGGTGAGGTCACAAGAAAAAAATTCAAATTCCATTTCGTTTGCGAATGGCAGGCCGTCAAAGTTTGGCAATCTTGACCAAAATTGGGAATTTAAGTGGGCTATATGACAAAGTGTTCTCTTTGATGGACATTTTCTTCTTAATTGAATCAGTTGTGACCCTCTTGTTGAATGTGGTCACTCACTGGCTGTGTCTGAAATGCCCAATGCCAAAAAATATTGATTTTTGAATTTCGTTGGGATTTCAGGGGGGTCAAAATCAGCACTTAGTTCTGTTCAATCAAATTATATTTGATTTTGAAGGACCCATGATAATGTCACAGTGCACTTATAGGTCCTAATTATGTTCAGAATGGATTAACCATGTACCAATGTCTATGAGAAATTCAAAAAAAAGAAATATTTCTAGACCCCCTACAGAATTGTAGGGCTCCCTAGAGTGCTTCAGCCACAAATGGCACTTAAAATCGGCAAATTTTGACCCCTAATAACTTTAGGTATAATGTACACCAGATATGAGTTTCTAGTCTTTTGCATCTGAAAGAATGCAGTCTAACGTTAATAGGAACATAAGATTTGTTTTGTATTTTTTGTGTTTTGATACTAAGTTGGCTTTCAAAAATGCCAATTTTGACTAACATACAGAGTTAGGGGTACAAAATGCCAATTTTAATATGCCCTTTTTTCTATTTTTGATCACTAATTATATTCAGAATGGATTAACCATGCGCCAATATTTATGAGCAATACAAAAGAAAATAAATTTTTAGACCCCCTTCATAATTTTAGGCCCCACCGAGGAGAGCGTGGCCTACATGTAGCGGTTAAGGCATAGGACTGTGAACCCAAGGGTCAAGGGTTCGAATCCCAGGTCCGGCTCTTTGTGTCCTTGAGCAAGACACTTCACTCTACTTGCTTAGTGCTTCGGAGGGCACTTTAGGCTGTCGGTCCCGTGTACATGCATATTTTCTCACATTAATGTAGTGTGCACGTTAGAGAACGTCACAGGCTATTCGAAAAGAGCAGGGGATCATCCCGGTCATGTTGACTGTACTTCAAAATACACTCATCTACTCTAGGTTCCAGAGTAAAAAATAAGTACAGCTTGTCTGTACGCAGTGCGACAATACTCATACATATGAGGGAGGCACTTATAAGGAAGAAGAAGAAGAAGATTCAGCCACAAATGGCGCTTAAAATCAGCAAATTTTGACCCCTAATAACTTTAGGTGTACACAAGATAAGAATTTCTAGTCTTTTGCATCTGAAAGAATGCAGTCTAACGTTACCAGGAACATAAGATTTGTTTTGTATTTTTTGTGTTTTGATACTAAGTTGACACTTTCAAAAATGCCATTTTTTGACTAACATACAGGTTAGGGGCACATAATGCCAATTTTAATATGCCATTTTTCTTTTTTTTGACACTAATTATATTCAGAATGGATTACCCATGTGCCAATGTCTATGAGCACATTGAGCAGTACGAAAGAAGAGAAATTTCTAGACCTCCTACAGAATTTTAGCCCCCCCAAGTGGTTCAGCCACAAATGGTGCTTAAAATCGGCAAATTTTGACCCTAATAACTTTAGGTGTACACCAGATATGAATTTCTAGTCTTTTGCATCTGAAAGAATGTAGTCTAATGTTACTAGCAACATAAAATTTGTTTTGTATTTTTTGTGTTTTGATACTAAGTTGACGCTTTCAAAAATGCCAATTTTTGACCAACGTACAGGTTACGGGTACAAAATGCCAATTTTTAAATGCCTTTTTTTTTTCTATTTTTGATCATTCTATAGCAAATTGTTTTATTTACAATGTTATTTCAAGTTATTCTTGAGTCAAATGATAAGAAAAAACTCATTTCTAATTCTCTATACGGATTTTCAAGAGGGTCAAAATGGTGCTTCCTGGCCTGGCAACGATGCACTTGCAAATTACAGGTAATGGTACAAAATACCCATTTCACTGTGCTAATGTTTCAAGTTTTTTTAGTATTATTGCAATTTCTTTACTTTCTTTCTCTACTTACTTACGTAAAGAAAAGATGTCAGAATAAATAAGAAAATTGCAATACAACTGTAAAACAGAGAAAAAAGAGCACACTGATATCATGGAAATGGGCACATCGAACATAACCTGTACTTTGCATGTGCATCGTTTCCAGGAAGTGCCTTTTGACACCCTTAAAATCCATACAGAGGATTTAAAGTAGTTATTTCTTATTATTTGACTCAAGAGCAACTTGAAATAATCAGGATAAAGACAATTTGCTATAAAATGTTCAAAAATATTTCAAAAAGTCACACTAAAATTTGAATTTTGTACCCGTATCCTGTACGCTACATGTAGGCAAAAATGACTATTTTTGAAAGCATCAACTTAATGTCAAAACACAAAAATTACAAAACAAATCTTATGTTCCTAGTAACGTTAGACTGCATTCTTTCAGATGCAAAAGACTAGAAATTCATATCTGGTGTACACCTAAAGTTATTAGGGGTCAAAATTTCCTTATTTTAAGCGCCATTTGAGGCTGAACCACTTTAGGGGGGCCTAAAATTCTGTATTATTTATTTTCTTTTGTATTGCTCATAGACATTGGCACATGCTTAATCCATTCTAAATATAATTAGGACCTATAAGTGCACTGTGACATTATCATGGGTCCTTCAAAATCAAAAATAATTTGATTGAACAGTACAAAGTGCTGATTTTGACCCCCCCTGAAATCCAAACGAAATTCAGAAATCTATCTTTTTTGGCATTAGGCATATCAGGCACAACCAGTGAGTGACAACATTCACCAAGAGGATCACAACTGATTCAATTAAGGGCAGAGTAATGGGAGAGAACATGGAACTTTTCGAGCTTCATTATTTCTGAATTGTATGTCCAAAGTATATAAAACTATACATTTTGGAAAGGAAATGAGTCAAGGAATCCCATGGTGACGTCAGATTTGTTCAAAAAACCCAAGTTTTTGAAAAAATCACAAAAATTCACTTTTTTACCCCAATTTTTTTGTGTGACAACTTAGAAAAAAATTCGTTCGGAGTAAAACAAATTCAGTTAGCTTTTCATGAAGAAGAGACATGAACTTAGGGATGGTTTTTTTAATTTTTTGAAACTAGTCTCCATTTTTCGAAATATTGAAAAAAACATGTGAAAAAAGCCATTTTGTCACTCTATTAAGCTAAAAATTGCACATAATGGTGTATATTTTTGTTTAAAACAAATATTTTGAAAAAATGAAAAAACCTTCCCTAGACTTTGATGTACTCAAAAGGATAGTGCAACAAGTTTACCCTTTGCTTGCATATTTTTCGAGTTATCTTGTCACCAAAATCGCGCAATATTGTCAAAAGTGAACTCTGAGAAATAGACGTTTTAGTAAAAAAATGTCAAAATTATGCACAAAACGTCCTTAAATTTTAAAACGGTAAGACTTTCACACTTGTAAAAGCTGTATCTGGTGCATGGTCTAAATATGCATCATTTTACACCAATGAATCTATAATCTCTGCTTTCAGTGCGCCAAAATTCAAAATAATTAAAAAATCTTAGTGGCATTTTGACTGTAAATTGTTGTTTTGTTTACACCGCATTTGACGGCGTTAACAACATACCGAATGCGTCTTGACTGCGTTGGACATACGCACAGAGTTGCGCTTGGCGTCACTTTGACGCGAATCGTATGCAGTAATCACAATATTTCGCATTCGCGCATTTCTGACTCATTATTTCCGCCAATTTACTAAGCTGTCTTGAGCCATGTGACTTTTTAGAGTTGAAAAGAGTGAAATAAATCAAGCAAAAATACGAATAAATATTAGCGAGTTGTATTTTATCAGTTTCAAGTGAAAGAATACATCTTAGTGTTGATAAATATCAAAAAATCTCAAATTCGGTCGTGGACGAATGTGTCTTCCATTACTCTGGCCTTAAGAAGAAAATGCCCCTCAAAGAGAGCACTTTGTCATTTGGACACCTTAAATTCCCAATTTTGGTCAAGATCGCCATGAACTTTGACGGCCCGTCATTCGCAAACGAAATGGAATTTGAATTTTTTTCTTGTGACCTCACCTAGGGATCCATGAAAAGTACCTTTGAGCCAAAGGAAAGCAAAATCCAAGAGGGTGGGTGTACACTCAGTCTGTTTCGGCATGGACTGCATGACCCAAATACACACCCAGTTTTTGCCCACATGGCCTATACTTTGTACACAAATCTTAAATTTACACACCCAGTTTTTTGAATTTACACACCCAAACCTTCAAATCCTGCCTAAGACCCTGCTAAGGAACACCGGAAATTGTATATATCGAATAACATCCGTTGCAAAAAATGTGGTCAATGTCACCGCTGACTGATCGAAAAACAACAGCAACATACATTGTAGGCCTACTCCAGCATCGAATGTGTAACTATCGTGTGCAAATTTGATCGAAGCCAGAGTGAGTTAGTTTTTAATTAATTTGACTTTAGAGAACAAATTAAAAAATTAAAAATATGCAAGAGTCATGACTCATGTCAGTGAAATCTTAAAAAAATGAAATGAATTACATAAAATGAAATGAATTTTAAAAAATAAATCATATTTGCAATCTGGTGTGTGTATCTGTATCTGTATCTGTAGGTATACTATACAACACTCCCAATGCTGGAGCCAGGCGTATAGGGTAGTGTGCGCATACGGGGTGAAAAGTTAGTCTTGGCGAAGGTGCTGAAGCACAGCTTCCTTGAAACTTGTTGGCTCAGTTATCTGCGTAATAGAATACGGCAAGTTGTTCCAGTCTTTGACTGTTTTTGGCAGGTAGGAATACTTGTGGCAGTCTTTGGTGCTGGTTATTATTTGATAGGCTGCTGGATGTGTATGCCGCGATTGACGTGGGTTTGGTCTGAGCAAGTGATCCACCGGCAGAGCCAGGAGGCCCTCTCTGGCTTTCTGAAGTATTGTCAGTCTGTTTGCATGGCGCCTGTTTTGAAGGGTGTCCCAACCCAAGTCTTTGATGAGGTTTGTGATGCTCGTTTTCCTGTCATAGGTATTTGTGGTGAACCTTGCAGCTCTTTTTTGGATTTTTTCCAATTTATTTATGAGATCTTTTTGGTGTGGGTCCCACACTGCGTTAGAATACTCAAGTATTGGTCTAACGAGTGACATGTATGCAGTTTGTTTGAGTGGTTTGGGGCAGGAATGTAAATTTAGCCTAATGAAGCCTAGGGATCTGTTAGCAGATGATGTTATGTTGCTTATGTGTTTTGACCATGAAAGATTGTTAGATATGTTGACGCCAAGATATGGGTGGTTGTCTGTTTCCTCCAGTATGCATTCTCCGATCTTGTAACTGTACATTTTGGGATTTCTGACATGAGTCACCCTCATAACAAAACACTTTTTAATGTTGAAATTCATTTGCCAGTCTTTTTGCCACTTCTCTAGAGTGTTTAAGTCATCTTGGAGAAGGATATGATCGATGTCATTCACAATTTGGCGGTAGAAGAGGCAGTCGTCTGCAAAAAGTCTGACTTCTGAATTTAGATTATTTGGGAGGTCATTAATGTATGCTAAAAATAACAACGGGCCTAGCACTGCGTGCCCTGAGGGGACGCCAGAACCAACATCTGCCCAGGTCGAGTGTTCTCCACCGACAACGACTCTCTGTTCACGGTGCTTCAGGAAATTTGAAATCCATGCGAGTAAATTATTTGAATACCATATGAATGAAGTTTTAAAAGAAGACGGTTGTGGGGGACGGTATCGAAGGCTTTCGAAAAGTCCATGATGATCATATCTGTTTGGGATTTCTTATTTAATGAAGTGGCTAGGTCGTTAACGGTAAGGATAAGTTGGGACTCGCATGAATGTTTGTTTCTGAAACCAAATTGTTTGTCTGTTAGGATGGAGTGATTGTCAAAGTGGGTCATGATATGTGAATGGATGATGTGCTCAAGAACTTTGCTACAAATGGCGGTAAGGGACACTGGACGATAGTTGGAGGCATCAGAACGGTCACCTTTTTTAAATATGGGAGAAATATTTGCACGCAGCCAGGATGATGGTATCTCGCCAGTGTCTAAGGATTTCTGGAAAAGCGGTAGTAAGGGCCGGGATATCTCCTCAGCAGCAACCTTAAGAACTCTGGCAGAGACACCATCAGGGCCTGAAGCTTTGTGTGGGTTAAGACCAGAAAGAAGCTTACAAGCGCCTTCGGGTTGAAATTTTGAAATCTGGGACAGGTGGAAATGAACTGGGAGGTAGTTGGGGTAAAAAGTCTTTCTCCTGTGTGAATACTGAGGCAAATTGAGCATTGAGAATGTTTGCTTTGGTGATGTTATCAGACTCAAGCTTGCCTTTACTTTTCAGCGTGGGGATTCCAGTTGAATCGTTTTTCAGGCATTTGATGTGAGACCAGAATTTTTTACTGTGTGAATGTGTTTGCAACATTCACGATATTGCATGCCCTATTGCATGATCTGATCATGATGAAATTGTGAAATCTTGACAAACCAAAATGGTCATTTGATTTCATGATCATGAAAGACATGATGATTTCATGGTCATGCATGCATGATACATTCAAACATATAATATTTACACATTGCAATTTGCATGATTGATTGACGGTGCAAAATTAGACCGGTAAAAGCTTACCAACTGAGCTTTACTCTGTCTTTACCACGCGCCTCCAAAATTATGGATATTTTAAATATGTTACAGGGAACCGGAATATTCGCAATTTGTAGAAAATACTCCTCAGCAAATGTTGTATTTCCCTGTAAAAATCTAACTCCGTCACTTCTCGTTGTTCATGTTGTTTAGGTTTTTCCCGTTCTTTATTGACCTTTGACACTGTGACCGCTCAACCCGAGTGAATGTAAAAGTAATCCAGTTTACCTACAGTCAGGATTTACATCGAAAATAGATTTGTAGAAATAAATTGATACCAATTTTTAAAAATGTCAATAAAATTCTTTTATTTGATTTAAAAACGTATTGAAAATGTTATATTAATAAATATAGACATCCAATTTTATAATTGATATTTAAATTGTTTTAACCGATGGTAATTTGAACTGGTTCAAAAGATCAAAATTCCGTAAACCCCCGTTAAGCTCAGTGTCTGGCATTTCACCCTGATCACCGACGTTCACCGTGCATAGCTAATTTTTACAATGGCGGATAGTGTAGAAAATACGAGTGATGAAAAACCTGCAAAAGTCAGGTTACCTGAAGCTAAGAAAGGTATTTTGAAGTCACCTGGACACTATGATGATCCTGCTAATCGACCAGAGTAAGTACCGTGACATGCATGCATGGGTACATCAACTTTCAAGCATTTTTTTTAAATCACTGCACTGGAGTCTGGACTGGAGTCTGGACATCTATATAGTGGGAATTCCAGTCTCAGTCTGTCCTCAGTCACTGTCATCATGTCATGACTGTCACAGTAATCTGATCACTGACTGCACTAGTCTAGTCCTGCAACATCATGAACATAGACCCTATAGCTAAAATAATAATTTCTCGATCATGAGAGTATGAATGTACTGTGTGCGCTGTGTAATGACACGTACACGTACGCGCGATTGATTGTGCACGCACACATGATGCACAGGAAATGCAGCGCTACCCAGAGCCATATGAAAGCGTGTGTGGTAGGCGTTGCCGTTGTACGCCGACGCAATTGTCATTGCGTGCCTATTGAGCTCTCATGATCGAGAAACTATTATTTTAGCTATAGTACATGATTACAAGCAAAACTTCAGTTTATTGAAGATAAAATGTGCCGACCTTAAAAGATTGAACAATGTTTAAGAATGCCGCTATTCTATTGATTGAAATAATGCACTTATTGTTCAGCTCCTCTATGCATGGAGATATTTTCCATGGCAGCTTGTTCGAGCATAATTCTCTAATTAATGCAAAACACGAATGCGATTGCGAGGGCATCCATGAGCAAATTCGTGGCTAGTGTTTCTCGAGCAAGTGGCAGCATGATCATACTTGAGGTTCACCAAATAAACTGGTGGTTTTGAGGTCTTATATTTTTTGTTGTACAGTATGTCAACTAAATCGCTTAAATTTTCAGGATGATCTTATTTCATGTTGTTATAAGCAAATATTATGTTCCAGATATTAACGCTAGTTAATAATACATTAAGAAAAAGCGCCTTAAAATTGTACTTTCTGTTAATTAGTACTGGTATTCCTTTTTGGACTTAAACTTTTTAACATGTTGATGTTCTAATCTAGCAGCCCTATAAAAACCATGACACTCGGATTTGAAAGCCTTAGGCCCTTCACAATTAATTCTTAGTTTCCTGTTTCAAGTTTGAAAATAAAGGACGAGGCGACTTTTAATTATTAATTATTAATTATCTATTATTTTCTTTATTTTGAAAATGTGGTCGTGACTATTATCAACAGTCCATTTGGTTATTTTGACTAAGACTACGGATTTAATTATTTTACCTTTATAATTGATTTTTTACATTAATATTAGTAGGGGACCCTACAATGTTCTTGTTTTATATTCATAATCAAAGTTGAGATGATCAAAAACAGATATTAGCAAATAAAAGTAATTACAAAGTCAATTAAAAGATGAAAATACCTAAATAAAAATAAAATAATTAAATATTTTTCCATTCTTGATTTTGGACGCGCGAGGGAAACAGGAAACTAAGGATCAATTGTAATTGGCCTTATCTTTGGAATGGAGTGTCCGATTAAGATTATTTAAATGCCAAAATGTTTCTTTCATCAATTCCCAGTCAATAAGTTAGGTTTGAATCAATTTAAAAGTAGGCCTACTGCAATTTTTAGTGGAAATGCCTACTAATATTTTTTTTTTTTTTTTTTTTTTTTTGCCTGGGACGGTGTGTTAGGCAGGCTACCATCAGAGCTCTGACTTTCTTTGCTGAATTTCACTGTTTTTGAAAATGGATTGACACCGAACTGTCTCAGAGAATCACTATTCATCTATACTTTGCAGTGTTTGAAAGTGCAACTCTCAGACTTGTATCATTTTGGTGCTTTTTTCATCTACTTTTTGTGATTATTCTGGACAAGTTATAATATCCAAATTCTGCAGTCTTGTCATAGTTGGACATAGTGGTATTCAGCTTTGACTGAACCAAACCAATCAATTCAGCTTTATATCATCTCAACTGTCAACAATGAGATATTGATCCTGTGACCATGCTACTGACCAAAGTACTGCTTGTGTTGGCCTTGATAGGCTTATGCATGAGCGAACACCATGTTACTGCATTGGAATCTACTGCTAGTTCTTGTGATTTCTATGGTCGAACTGTATGGAAACATAGTCATTTTCTGAAATCCAGAGTTCTTTATTATAACACATCTGCAACCTTTCAAGAGGAGATTCTCAAATCTGGAGACATTTGCCCCAACCCTGGCCCAGAACCCTCGGCCCTTGGTAAACTTGCCAGAAAACCTGTGTATAAATCTAAAACCCCATGCACTGTTTGTGGCAAAGGCATTACTGCACGTAGCAAAGCCATCAGCTGCGATTTATGTATTAACTGGACCCACAGTCGCTGCACTGGTACAATGTCTGATCAAGATTACATTCGACTAGTTCAAGAACAGTCCTCCTTCTCTTATATATGTGTCTTCTGTTCGATCCAGAGCTTACCTTTTTATAACTGTGGCGATGACGAGTGTGAATTTGAACCAGAGACATTTGAGGATATGACATGTGCTTTAGATCTCCCACCTATCGCTGAAGTTGACTTTAGCTGCCTAAACCGCAAAGGATTGAACTTCATTCATTTGAACACTAGATCATTATTTCCTAAACTTTCAGAAATTAAGATAATAACACAACAAACTAATATCGCTATAATGTCATTTTCAGAAACTTGGTTGGATGAAACATTTACAGACTCGGAAATTAACATTGACGGATATATTCCTGTTCGCAAAGATCGTAACCGTGAGGGAGGGGGGGGTTTGCATATATATGTGAGGTCTGATATTGCTTTTAACACACGTGATGACCTTGAGGTTGACGGTCTGGAAGGGGTCTGGATAGATATCTTACTACCTAAATCAAAACCTATTTTAATAGGTTGTATCTACAGACCACCCGATCAGACAGATTTTGTTGAACTCTTTGATCATGTTCTCTCGTTATGTGTTACCCAAGAAACATACATCTTGGGAGATACCAATTTCAATCTCCTTGATCCGGCTATACCTAATCCTAAGACAAAAAAATACCTTCACACCTGCAAATCTACTGGCTTTAAGCAACTTATCAAGGAGGTTACCAGAGTTGGTCGCACACGGTCAGGGTCGCTATCATCAACCTTAATCGACCACATTCTTTGTAGCGACACCACAAAAGTTTGTCAAAGTGGGGTAATACCCATTGGTTTAAGCGATCACTTTTGATTTTTTGCTCAAGGAAAGGTGTGAAGAATGTTTTCTCTTGTCATAACACTGTAAATCTAAGGTCCATGAAAAACTACAATGTCGATATGTACACTAGCCTTCTTGATAATGCTGACTGGTCCTCTGTCCTTACCAGTAACTGTGTCAACACAGCCTGGTCTAATTTTAGATCAATTCTGACTGGCATTATTGACAATGTTGCCCCAAGAAAGACGGTTCGCATTAAACAACGTACAGAGCCATGGATGACTTCCAGTATTCTTGAACAAATTAGGATGAGGGACAAAACCAGTCAACTTATCAAGAAAGGCAACCATGAAGTTTCTTTCACCGACTTAGCATTTCTCCGAAATTCCATTCAGAGAGAAATTAAGAAGGCAAAGGCAAACTACTTTAAAAGTAAACTTGAGGAAAATATGGGAGAACCCAAAAAACTTTGGATGCACCTGAAAAATCTGGGTTATAGTTCTAAATCTAAATCCAAAGGGAAAATTGTTTTAAATGTTGATGGGGAATTACAATCAGATACCCTTTCTGTCTGTAATCATGTTAACAGTTTCTTCACTACTGTGGCTGATGCTTTGACAAACAAATTACCGCAAGTGAGTAACGATTTTGGGGTGGGGTCTGATTCTTTTGAGAGGTTTTACTTGAGTAATGATGTGTCCAGCTCTGAGTTTGATCTTAGGTGTGTTGATGAAGATTATATTTTTGATGAGCTATCCAGCCTTGACATTCACAAAGCTGTTGGCCTGGATGATATTGCACCGAAATTTTTGAGAGATGGTGCAGAACACCTTTCTCCTCTAATTACTCACATAGTGAACCTCTCCATTGAATCCAGTACTGTTCCCCAGGATCTAAAAATTGCCAAGGTTATCCCACTTTTCAAAAAGAACAGCCGCTTGGAAGTTGGTAACTATAGGCCTGTCAGTTTGTTGAGTACAGTTTCAAAAGTTTTAGAAAAGTGTATCTATGTTCAATTGGAGCAATATTTAAGCTCTAAAAACTTAATTTACCAGTTTCAATCAGGCTTCCGCCCTGGCTACTCTACAGAAACTTGTCTGATCTTTTAACAGATTACATTAGGTCTCAACTTGACAAGGGTAATTATGTTGGCATGCTTCTTTTGGACGTGCAAAAAGCTTTTGACAGCGTCAATCACAACATTCTTTGTTACAAACTTGAGGCCATGGGCATCAAATCCGATTGGTTTAAATCATATCTTTCTAACAGGCAGCAACTTGTCAGTGTTGACGGCATTCAATCTAATCTTATGCAGCTCTCCTGTGGAGTTCCACAGGGGAGCCTGCTTGGGCCGCTGCTTTATCTTTGCTATAGCAACGACATGGCTATGTCGGTAAAAAACAAGCTGCTCCTGTATGCCGACGATAGTGTTATTATATCTTCAGACACAAACCCGGATGTGATTGCCCATGATCTTAGCTTAGATTTGAAATCCTGTAACAACTGGCTCATCAACAACAAATTATCCTTGCATGTTGGTAAAACCAAACTGATTTTATTTGGCTCACGTAGAAAGCTTAAAAAAGCATCCAACTTTCACATTTCATACAATGATCATACCATTCAACCAGCTCCCTGCATAAAATATCTTGGGGTGTCACTTGGCCAACACCTCTCTGGAGAAGTTATGGTCGATTCTCTCATTAAGAAAGCTACTGGTCGGCTCAAATTTTTATACAGACATTCTCAATTTTTCAACCAAAAGCTTCATAAAAATCTCTGCTCTGCATTACTGCAGTGTCATCTTGATTATTGTTGCACCTCATGGTATACTGGTTTGTCCAAAATTTATCAGCACAAACTTCAAGTTATTCAAAACAAGATGATTCGTTTTATTTTGAACCTAGCTCCCAGAGATCATGTTGGTCAGGTAGAATTTGACTTAGTTAAACTTCTAGATATCCAAAACAGGGCTAGGCAGCTGAGACTCAACCACATGTATAATATTTTCCATTCACAGGGCCCTTCTTATCTTACCCAGTTTTTTACCAAAATTTCTGATATTCATTCTCATGCCACTAGGTCAAGCTCTTGGAATTTTCATGTCCCAAGAGTTGGTTCAAATACCAAAAAATCCTTTTTCTACCATGCAACTCTTGATTGGAATAACCTACCTTCGCATATCAAATCCATTCTGGACAAATGTACTTATAAACATGCTATGAAAAAATACCTGGCTAGAGTTGCTATGACCCATGAGTCTGCTGAATTTGTGTAGCTTACTCCTTTAGGTCCCCGCCTTTGTTTTATCTTATTGTTTCACACGCTCCCAGGCATCTTTTTGTTCTTTTTGTTGGACCCCATTGGAATTAAGTCTACACAGGAAGCTAGACTTTATGGGTCATCCTGGCAATTCGGCATTTTGGTGTCTTTTTGGTGTGCAGCTTTTCAATGTGTTAAATTTTTGTATGTTTCATTGTACTATTTTATGTCGCTTTTGCCAAATAAATATGAATGAATGAATGAATTATGTAGTCAAAATAAGCTGAAATTGGATGAATACACTTGAAGTTGAATGTTGGATCAGTCAATAGGCCCTACAATTACAATAGATAGAGGTACTTGACTCAAGAGGGTACTCATATGAAGTGGATGGAATCAATTTGGCTTGGATTAGGCCTATTACTTTGAGCTTTTTTGGAGTGGTTCAGTTAGGGCTGCTTGATTTTTAAAAATCACAGTTTTAAATTGTCCCATTTTATGTATTTTTTTAAATCACAGAATCTTTTTTTTGCATCTTATATGAGCGACAATTTGTTTGATTTTTATTCATAAATTGGAATTTCAATTGTGTTGAGCAACTTTGGTTGACTTCTACTTTTACTACAGTAGCAGATGTTATGTGGTGACTGGTGATACTGATACTGATAGGGAGAAAAAAATATCTGATTTAAATTTTAAAAATCTGTCAGCAACCATGGGTTCAGCTTGCAGGCTTGGATAAAATGTATAAATTCCCAGATTACCATATTTCCCAGGAATAATCAGTGGCGTGCGCAAAGGGGAGGGGGGGGGTCAGGGGGGCCATGGCCCCCCACTTTTGTTGGTCATTAGGGGAACTGAACAACCTGCCCCCACTCTCAATGTGCTGCGCACGCCACTGGGAATAATAAGATTCCTGATTCAGGCCTGTCAGCTTCTTTTGGTCCTATAGCTTTTGAGTGTTTTGGGCCTACTTTTTTTCAACAACTGGAGTTTTCATCATAAAAAGATCAATTGAAGCAAAGAAACATTTCTAAACATTATTTAGGGAGTGATACTTCCATAGCATATTCCTTAAACCCTTGCATTAAGCTAAAAGATTGTGCCGAGCCAGCTCGCCCTAATTGCATACCATAGTATAATTAGCAGGCACCCAACTTGGGCTGGCTACAACCCTGAACATGATGTATTGTGATCAAATCGGCCTATAAATTGTTGGTGGTGCTGGACAAAATATTTTTTACAGAAAATCTCTGAATGGGCTTTTAATTAAATTCTGCACTTACTCTTAAATTGCCCCTTAATTTTAATTAAATATCAACTTTTTAGTGGCATTTTCTTTGCTTTATAACAAAATATTTTTATTTTGACTCTGAGGAAGTCAAAATGTAAAATGAATTTTTGACCAAATTAGTTACTAAAACTAAAAGTGTTGATAAATCAACCCTTTCCGTTTTCCAACCTTGACCCAGCGGAAAATGAACCTTGCTCATCCTGTTAGGATGTAACTTTTTGTTGACAATACTACCCCTGTGTGTGCTGTGTTTATGGAATGACCGCACAGACACCTGGATACACCAGTGCCATTTAGTTGCATGTACATGGACCCAGAACCAGATAATTTTTGTACTTGGTCAGCCTTAAGGGATCTAAAATGAGCGTTTATTGCGTATCGACAGTATTTTTTGTGGGACATGAGAGCACCTCAGACCTATCGAATTACATTCTGAATACGAAGCATGTCTTTCTGATATCAAATAATTTTCATTTTTTGAAAATCACAATATAATACAAATTTTATGACAAATTATAAAAATTGGATATTTGTCAAATTTTTGATATATTACAGTCCTCGAAGTAAATTATATAAATCGAATCTTCATATTGAAGATATGGATTTTTTCCCCAAAAGACCTAATTTTTTTTGGTGTTTTGGGAAAAAATCCATATCTTCAATCTGAAAGGTCAAAATTTTCAATTGATCGAGGCATTTCATCCCACCTACATGTACATACACTTTTTAAAAGTATAAATCATCAGATTTATAAAGTTTACTTCAAGTACTGTTAAATATCAAAAATATCAATTTTTAATGATTTGCCATAAATGTGTATTAAATTGTGAATTTCAAAAAATCTAAATTATTTGATATCAGAATGACATTCTTCGTATTCAGAATGCAATTCGATATGTCTGATGTGCTCTAATGTCCCACAATAAATAATGTCCAAACGTTCATACCCCAGCCCTTAAGAGTACATTCTTCAGTTTAAATGACATTTTAAAGTAAATTATTTTGCAGGGAAATATAACCAGAGGCCCCTCAAAATGTGGAACTTTTCATGCATTCTTTAGCTAGCAGGTCTTAGCAAAATTACCTGGCTCCCCTTGCAATTGCTAGCATGAACTTTTTTCTCTGATTTTGGAAAATTTTTGATTAAAATTTGGGTATGATAATATTTACATTCAATTTTTCCCCTTGATGCAATATCCCTTTAAGTCACCAAGAAACTCGTCAGTTAGGCCGTATAAAATTAATGTTTTGGTTCTCGTCCAGAGGATTTTCATGAATTGATGAGGGAGGGAGGGTTTTTTTTTTTTTTTTTTTTCAATGTAAAATTAGCATTGTCAGTAGTTTTCGGTCTTTCCAGCATAAAATTAATTAGTTTTTTTTTTTTTTTTTTTTTTCAAATGTGAGATTCTGAGGGATAAACCCCCTAGAGTACCACAAAAAGACTTGGAAGTGATGCTTGTTCTCTAATAAACTTATTTATATGAAGATTTCATAAATCAATCCAAAGTCTAAAAAAATTGAAAAATTCTAAAAAAAAAAAAAAAATCTGACAAATCCCAGAAATTGAGGAGGGAGGGGACGAGAACAAAATATTAATTTAACACGGCCTTATATTCATCCTTGCTGAATGTATATTTCAGAATAATCCAAAATTATCAAGTTATTGAACAGCAAGGATGAATATAACTGACGAGTTTCTTTTTGTGCCTGGGTCATTATTTCTCAATTCACCCAATGGGAAACACCTCACCCCTTCAAATTTGTTCAAAATTGGTATACAGGGTGATTTTGGGTGGCAAAGCTCAAATTTCAAATTTTAGCTTAATCGGATGATATGGTTTTAAGCGCTATGCCCGCCCATTTTCGTGATTTGGTGAAAAATGGCGGCGCCTCAATATTATGTGACCATATCTCCATAACTGTAGGTCCTACTGAGCTGAAATTGGTGTCATTTTTTAGCTTATCTCTCAGAGAATCCAAATCTGCTTTTATTTAGTATGTAGGAGTAAGAGAAAAAATATGACCTTCTTTTCTGCACTTTGACCTTGAATTTGACCTTGTTGCCCACGTGACCGCGAGGCGAATTTGCATTGGAATTATACCCCCATATGTTGTCTACAAAATATCAAAAAATTGGAGGGGTAATATTTTTTGTTTTCTTGCTAGGCTTTCACAAAGCAAGCATGTAGGTGAAAACACATGTATTTAATGCATGTACATACATAGGCCTACATGTATACAATTTTGACCTATATTATAATAGTATCATGTGTACAGTATACTGAGCCTACATGCAAAATTGCAGTTTTTCAACCCCATGCTTGCTTTATGAAAGCCTAGCAAGAAAACAAAAAATATTACTCCTCCAATTTTTTTTTATTATGTAGACAACATATGGAGGTGTAATTCCAGCGCAAATTCGCATTGCGGTCACGTGGGCAACAAGGTCAAATTCAAGGTCAAAGTACAGAAAAAAGGTCATATTTTTTCTTCCTCCTACACACTAAATGATAGTAGATTTGGATTCTTTGAGAGATTAGCTAAAAAATGACACCAATTTCAGCTCAGTAGGACCTACTGTTACGGAGATGTGCTGTGACAATATTGATGTGCGCCATTTTCAATGAAATCACAAAAATGGGCGGGCATAGCGTGAAAACCGTGACGTCCGATTAAGCTAAAATTTGAAATTTGAGCTTCAGCCAAAATCACCCTGTATACCAATTTTGAACAAAATTGAAGGGGGTGAGGTGTAAAATCATATTTTTTTTGGGTGATTTGAGAAATAATGACCCGCCTGGTGTATATTTGACCTAATTAGCACCATCCCATAAGAACCACCCCCTACAATAACCACCCCTACGAGAACCACCCCTATATAGTTTTTTGAGTGATAACTGTCAACACGCCCCTTTTGAATGCACCTTTTAATTCTATCAAATGTCTGAATAAAATTACCTACTACAACTTTCAGTTTAGGATTATGATGATTTTCACTTGATTATACCATGCATTGTATTTTGAATGTTTTAATGTTTATTACAATATAAATTCCCATTTATAGTTTTCATTTCATAATTTTACCAAGCGCCGCTGAAAATTACTGGCTTAAGCACCTGTGGTGTTAAATAGGTTGTACTTGTGTACATTGTACAAGTATATAGATGCAATAAAAAATTAACTTTACACTACCTTGTCACAAATCTTAGAGAATCCACACAATGTGCCATTTTAGATGTGTGTAAACTATAATTTACCATAGACCCTGCTTCCAGGGTCTGTGCGTTTACACATCTTTCTTGTGGGCACATTATTATGGTTGAGTGGCGGGAACCGAACCCGGGGGATCACTCAAATATGACCGTGTACGCATGCGTGACCAATTTATTTTCAAACACCCCCTAAACGAGTTTTACCCTACCAGCAAATTTAGCCCCTAAATAAAGTAATATAATATAGAATTTACCCCTAATGAGTTTTGGGCTAATAAAAATGCAACAAATGTACCCTTTTTGAATTCGTAATTTACCAAAAATTTGAAAAGGTACCCTAAACAAGTTGTTCAGTTTCAGAAACTTATTCTTGAAAATCAGTGTTTTTTAGACCCTAAATACGTCACGCCCGTAACTTGCCTTGCCTAAAAAAACACCCCTTTTTACTATTTTTTTTGGTCACGCATGCGTACAGACCATTTATGTGATTGCCCTCGAACGAACGCAAGCATTCACCACACTGTGTTCATTCAATTGCCTTTCCGAGTGTATTTATAATATTAGATTTTGATACTATGCACATTACACTTTATTATGCAGGGAAGGGATAAAATGGGATGAAATGAACATTCTACAGACGTTCCATCCTCCTGGTAAAGATTATGGACACATGAAGGTAGATGAACCAGACACTCCATACAACAAGATGATAGAGGGCGATGATGATGAAATGTTATGTGAGGCTGAAAAAAACAAAGAAGTTAATGCAGATGTACTTAGCAAAAAGTAAGTTGGCATTGAAAGCAACAACAGGGCCTAGATTTTGTCTTAGTTTGCGAGAATCAAAATCCATCATAGTCACTGTACTTAATGTATGATACAATGAGAGAAGTTGATTCTCGCAACCAAATCTTACGAGAATTATTACGATAATTGATTTTGTGATTCTCATCGAAATCTAGCCCCTGAACAACTATTAGAAATTTATACAGAGAGCCCCAACCCTAATCTAAATCTAAATCTTCTACTAATCTCAACACCAAACTGATAATTTTGACCTATGTTTATCCTATCCTTATTATATTCGCTGTCGTAGTGCACATTAGAATATGGCCGTTGCTAGGTCAACTGGATCCGCTTCTTTGTTACGAACCAGTACTGATCGAAATGATCACAACACAAAGCCTATGGCATATCAAATTTCGGAACAGGTGTATGGGCCCAGGCTTGGAGCAGTAACCAATGGTTACTAACGTGCACTACGACAGCGAATTTTCATCCTACCCTAAACCCAACCTTAATTCTAATCAAAACTTAGAGATGACATATATCCCCACCTAGGTTTCATTATCATTGAGGTAAAGGACTTTTTATTTTTTCGGAGAAGAGCAGGTAAGGCAACTACTTGATTATATTTCTACATGTTCATACTACATACTGTGAAATTTTTAGAAAATTCGCACGAGTCCGTTTTTTTATGCCTCCACCGCGAGGCATACTGTTTTTGCAATGTCCGTGCTTCCGTGCTTCCGTGCTTCCGTCCTTCCGTGCTTCCGTCCGGATGCCATATCTCAGGCATGGATGGGCGGATTGACTTCAGATTTTCAGGATAGGTGGGTCATGGTCAAAAACTCTGGCTACTTTTTTTTGGGTGAGGTTCAAGGTCGTATACCGAGGTAAAAGGTCATTTGAGGTCAGGGGGCTCATTTTCCTTATTTACCTCTTTTCTCAGAGACTAGGGGTCGCATGTTCCTCAAACTTGGTGGGTGGGTGCATCTTGACCCCAGGCAGAACAAGTTTGTATTGGTTAGTGGGTCAAGGTCACCTGAGGTCATGCAGGGGTCATTTGAGGTCAAATTAGCAAAAACTGTCATATGGCCATGAAACTTGGTAGGTATAGTCAACATTTAGAGCCGAATTTTTGGAAGGTCATTTGGGGTCACCCAGGGGTCATCTGAGGTCAAGTTAGTAAAAACTGTCGTATGGGAATGAAACTTGGTGGGTACAGTCAACATTTAGAGCCAAATTTTTGGAAGGTCATTTTGGGGTCACCAGGGGTCATCTGAGGTCAAATTAGTAAAAACTATCTTATGGGCATGAAACTTGGTGGGTACAGTCAACATTTAGAGCCAAATTTTTGGGAGGTCATTTTGGGGTCACCAGGGTTATTTGAGGTCAAATTAGTAAAAACTGTCATACGTACATGAAACTTGGTGGGTACAGTCAACATTTAGAGCCAAATATTTGGAAGGTCATTTTGGGGTCATCCGGGGTCACCCAGCTTTGTATCAACTTGTGAGTACGTGCCACATCACTCCCTTTGGTGGAGGCATCACGGTCGACGCTTTGCGTCGAAAACCGCGACATCCGAGAACCGCGGTCCATCTAGTTTAAATCCCATTTTTGTTCCTAAAATGGGGGTTATAGCGCCCTCAACAGGCACTCTCTCCATAGGGCTACATGTACAGACCAGTTCTAGACAAATGGCCCTAAAATAAAACGGATTCGTGCGAATGTCCTCAAATTGTGCATATGATGTAGATTTAACATCTGGAATGTAATGCAAGTGATGTCGTTGCTGCTCTTCTAAATTCATTTTTAAAATGTCCGCCCCAGACCAAGGTGTATGATAGGTACCAAGTTTAGTGGGAAAAATTTGACAAGTGTGTTCCAGAAAATCTGAAAATAAGATATTATTGAAACAATAAGTTAGAAGAAGACCTTTTGTTTTGTTGCACAATGATTGTGTTGCATACAAAGTTGCAATTTTGTTTAATTTTTTCATGTTAATTTTATTTGAAGGTTAGAAACAGATACTGCCCAAAAAAGATGGTGGGATAATGAACCAGGTGAGGAGGAATCCAGTGAAGAAGAAGAGGAGCACCTAACAGCAGAAGAACAAGGTTAGTCAACAGGCCAAGCTGGGATTAACTATTGCAGGTGGCTACTGTCGACTGCAGACGACAAGTTCCAAGTTTTCTTTAAATGTTAAAAAATTTCAGAATTGTAAATTGCCATGACCATATTTGGGATCAGCATGAAATATGCATTAATATGTGTACAAACAAGCCTGGTATTCGTTCAGTGGTGTGTACAAACAAGCCCGGTCGGTATTGTTTCAGCAGCACTTAAGATAGCTCTTGATATTTTGAGAAAATACACTCTTTAAAGTTGTCTAGTTTTGCTCTCGCAATAATTCTGTCATTTAGTACAGGGGTGCCATCATACAATGTGCATTGTACATACATGGTGTAACGTTTGCATGTTTTGCATGAACTTCCAAGTAATTATCCACTCTGGAGACTACACACAATAAGCCATTTACTTATAACTAAGTTGGATGATAGAATTATGATCACCTCTTGAGCTATATCAAGTTATTTGCATATGATAATTTGCATATTTTGACCGAACTTCTAGTATTGTAATCTACTCTGCAGCTTACACACAATGTCCAATAAACTTGGTTGGGCATAGCATTATTTTCATTATATGAATATATAATTATTAACGACCTTATTTGCATATTCTTTGTCACATTTACCTTTGTAGTGGTGGCCATCTTAATTACGAACCGAGTAATTCTCATTTAAAGCCATAATGTACGATCTTATAATATGAAATTGGTTAATTTTTTTAAACCATAATTGTATAATTGTAATGTTTACATATGTCCCAACTTGCACGGGAATGGAATCAGCCAAATTTGTTGTGTTTGTAGGTCAACAGAGCAAAGTTCGACATAATGTCATAATTCAAGAATTATGACATTATATCCTCTATAGAACTGCGTGTTAAACGGCCAAAATAACCAGAAGGGTTTCTTTCCCTTTACCTTGTTATTTCAGCTCAAAATGGACAGAAACCCTTCCCGATAATTAGCAATATTAGCATTATTTCAGCATTTTGAGTATGTAATAACAAATTTAAAATTGGAAGGAAATTGTACTTTAAGGCCAAGGGATTAACTTTTATTTCCCTATTTTATTTTTTAGAAAAACTAGCTGAATTTAAAGAGAAAAGGAAACACCATTACAATGAAGCTTACAACATGCAACTTGCCAAGCAACTCATAGAACAAGAACTGGCTGAACTTGACGATGAAGAATCAAACCCTGCCGGTGCAAAAGACTCTGATGATAAAGGGGCAAATGGGGCAACGATCTCCGTCCCCGAGTCGACAGCTGAGAAGACAACAGAAGAAGACATGCAGCACTGACGACTCTCATATTATTGTGTGGTCCCATTGTGTTTGTTAACCAGTATCATTGTCCTTGATGTGAGTCTAATGTTAATTTAACACACATGTGAGAAGGTAGTCTTGAGATAAGTCTTACTGTGTAAAGGTAGTACTTGTTGTAATACCCCCCTTGTGTAAAAAAATAGTAAGCCTTTTTACAGTAATGAACTGCACTATATCGAGTTCATTGCCAAGTTTAATACTGAGACATCTTTACGGCAAAAAGCTACTATATTTAATCCATTAATCACATTGTAGAAGGCAGGAGCATCAGATGTTAGCTCTATCTCGAGCAAATCCCACTATATCCTACACCCTAGGTGCCCTCCTTAGGGTACTAGGGTACCCACACCTACACCACTCCTGCAGGGTTAGGGTTATGTAGTGGGTAAGGAATCATGTTTAAAGGAGAAAAGAAATTCCTAATGGATGTTGAGGAGTACTGCCTGGACTGTTTACATATCATTGTTCATAAATTTCCGTGTGCTGTAAATTACACTTGGATAACACGCTGATGGTATATATTATATACTTGCACTCATTCCTGGGTAAACATGAATGAAGGCATGTTTTACCTGAGCACTGTAGATTTGCTAGTGCCCGTACATGTTACTAGTAAGGCTAGAAAGAAACATATATTGTTAAAAACTGTTTAGCCAATTCATTGCCTTGGGATGTGTTCCAAATTCAGCGGTGTTGGTAAACCTTGCTTTTGAGGTAGGATTAGGATTGGGCAGGATTAGGCAATTCCTAAATGTCTCTGTCCCTCCAAATTGTGAAAATAACTGTATGCGAAAATTACCAGTTAAATACAGTACATAAATAGTAATGCCATAGTTTTATGCAGTATGTGCCCCCTGTTTGAGGCAAAACTAGAGAAATTGAGGAATTCTGATTCAAGTGATAGAAGATGCCCTGGGGTGCTGAATTGGACCCCACCCCATCCTGGAAGAACGATTGTAAAAGAATGGGTTAAATTTACCCATTGTGTTTCTGGTCACATGTGTAACAACTAGGAAAGGACTTGAGTGGAACTGGGGCAAAAAGGGTGTTTTGCAAATTTTCTGCAACAAATTTTTGTACATTTTCATCATGGCCGGCTTGGCTGCATCATAGAAGCTTAGTGGAAACAAAGTCTGCAATTGCTACAAAGTATGCCAAAGACTATTTAGACCATAAGCATGATATGCCATGTCAATGCAGTGTTAGGTTCCTTTCAAGTAACACTCAAAGAAAAACACCCAAATTCTTGAAATTTGGGTGCTTTATCTGAAACCCATAGTATTGGGAAGAGGATCGGCTGACCAGTGTAGTGTAATAATTCCACTGGAGTTCAAGAGTTAAGGTTGAAATGTAATGATATCAATGCAATTCATTTTGTAATAATATTAATAAAGCATTAGCTGCATGCTTTTTAAAACCATTTGAATCCTTACATATCCTGCAAAGATGCAGAAAGCATTTCATAGTAGAGCCTGAAACCTAACATGTGGTATTCCATGAAGAGAAGGTCTTCCTTTTGTGTGTAGGAACAGGTTTGTAGCTAGAGAAATTTTAGTGCCAGGTGGTATTTGAGGTAATTTTTTGTGAGATTGACAATTTTATTGACAATTGCCTAAATTTGGCCAAATTTTATGTGATTTTGCCATTTTTGACACTGCTGGGTACTAGAGCTTATAAATTATTTATCAGTGGCGGGCTCTGAATCTGAGTGCCGGGCTCTGCCGCCCGCCGTAGCTACATCCCTGAATAGGAATGCACATGTTCAACCAGTTGAGGGATATTCCAGGGACGTATCCACAAACCAACGCCCAGGATGCTGGATTTAATTCGGGTGCTGAATATCTAGGAACCGTTTGAAATTAACAAACGGGCAAACAATAGGTTTTGACTGTTTCAAATGTGTTTTCAAAGCATCATGATGTTGCAGTTATCCATTAAAACTTGATCTTAAATAACGTCACCCTCATAACAAAAAGTCATAATTACCGTAACCACCCGGGTATAACTCCACCTTCTGATATGAGCCCACCACCTATTTTTGAAGTGAAATCTGCCATCTAGGGGGTGGGCTTAAGCCCGAGTGGTTACGGTACATGTTTCTCATTTGCAATTTTGATTTTCTGAGTAATAAACCCATAATGAATCAAATTTCCAGCCTCATTCTTCATTAACTTGTGGAATACATGTATTCCACAAGTTAATGAAGAATGGGGCTGGAAATTTGATTCATTATGGGTTTATTACTCAGAAAATCAAAATTGCAAATGAGAAACATGTAATTATGACTTGGGCAGTTTTGTTATGAGGGTGACGATAATAATATTAAATGTTTGAATATGCACAGACCACAGGGATGGGTGCTGGCGCTCCTCCACACCATTGCTGGATACGCCTTTGTATTCCTAATCTCATTCATACTATTCATGATGTGAAAGAACTAATAGGAGCTGGGAATGGAACAGTGTCAGTGGTGGCACCAGGAATTTTTTTCCAGGGGGGGGGCATTGAGGGGCAAAGTGAATTTCAGGGGGGGCAAAAGGTGAATTTTTTTGTAATTTTGGGTTTTTACTGGGGGGCAACAGGGGGAACAAGAGTTTTGACTGGGGACATTTGCCCCCCCCCCACCCCCGTGATGCAACCACTGGACAGTGTGCTCCATGCAATGAATTATGATATAATTGTTATGCACATATGCACCACTTGTAATAATTATGCATTTATAGTGTATTTTTGTGTACTTGTAGTATTGGCTAGGTCATTTAATTGCAGGTGAGAGCTTTTGAGGTCACCAATGCAATTTGGGCCATTGATTTTGAGATTTTGAAGTCTTTTCAAAGCCAATTTAAATATTTTTATGACATTTATGGTAATGACTGGATAATATGATTTTGTTGACATTCAATGACAAATATCAATTATTTTATCTTAAAGCCACACATAATAATAACAAATGTGGAAATAAGAGTATAAACTGACCATTGGATACCAGTAGTAGTCCTACTAATTCATGGCATATTGGATGGCATAGGGGAAAGTAATCCCGTATTTGCAAGACTATCCATGCCTTCCAAGGTGAAATAAACCTAGTCATGTTACCCTCTGGCCAGCTGTCAGATCTTACCCAGGGAAATATGACATTCCGATCTTCCTCTTTAAGTTGAAGTATCTGGATACACCTCTGTATTAGGGGTGTGATTTTGGTATTTTTGTGCCGGGGTACCAGCGCATTTTTCGAGGCGGGTAACTTGGTACCGAATTGCAACCAAAAAAATACAAAACATTGTGCACTTTTTTTTTGTTGGAATTTCGGGCACCCGCCGGGCAGGGTATTTCCTGCCCGGGTAATGTAATCTCGGGCAGGTACCCGCGAGCCCGCCCGAAAATCCCTGGCTTATATTCCTAATCTCATTCATATTCATGATGTGAAAGAACCAATAAGAGCTGGCAATGGAACAGTGTGCTCCAATTCAGAGTTTGCATAATTCTGTAATAATAAAATGGGGGCATACATTGAACTACAGCAAAATCAGATCCAGTTATTAACCTAGAATTATTTTCAGGGTCAAATAATAAGAAACTTTTTCACTGGAACATGACCATAATTTTGTCACACGGTGTGAGAGTTGATCTTGATTGTTGAGTAGGAAATTGGCAGGAATCATTTTGATTCTTGATAATTATGTACTGTTTAGGGACCGTTCACAAACACATGTAAGGGCCCCCTTTTTGACATGAAAATTATGGGTCAACCCCATAGAAAAGCATATAAACTTAATTTTTCCAGGAAAATTTGTGGTAATTTTTTTCAGGGCCCCCCCTTAGGAGGGTCAAAAATTGTCAGGCCCCCTTTTTGCATCAGGCCCCCTAACAAGTGTTTTTGAACGGTCCCTTATAAAGTACTGTAAAAGGGGACATTTTTGCTGAACTTTAATTTTCACGCTCAACACAGCTACCGTGAAAATAAAAAGACACAAAATATGTTCTTTTATGGAAAGGTCTGTGTAAGAAAACTCAAAATGTGAAGAATTTAAAAAACAAACAAATTAATTCAAAATTGGCAGAGCGTGAAAGATTACACACAAAAATGACCACTTTTACGGTATATGAGAATCAACGTCGATCCATGCAGATCTTTTACTAGTGTTACGAGTCGTACTTGACTCAAGGCCAAAATCACCTTTTTCCCGAACTTACACGTAATGCACAACACAAATACACTGTTTGTTTAAGCTAACAAAATCTAAGTCTTTAATTGAAAACGGAGTATGATTGGTACATATAATAACAATATCGCATATACAATAAAATCACACAATGACAGTTTTACTATATCAGTACTTAACCAGCTGTCTTGTTATTGGTGATCCTAGAGTTCTTGCAATGTTCTGGACGACTGATGTATTATATCCTTATTCACTTGTCCCACGAAGTCCAGTGTATTCTTGCGTTTATAAATATCCTTGTATGAAATCCTCAAACGAAAATGATGCTGCTTTCTTCTATTGCTTATCTTCTTGCGCTGCTCTCTCCGCAATATATCTCTTTGCGCTGCTTTCTCCAAAAATGGTGTTTCTTTCACCAATCACTCTTTTTCCAGGGAACAGGTTTCAATTAACACAGCTCCGCTTGTTTTTGACAGATGCGTGGCCTTCACAAACTCAGCAAACTCCAGCAATTTGACAGAAGAACTTTTAATCCTTTGATGAGGAAGAGCACTTTTGTGTGCTCGCTGTCTTCTTCGTTGCTGTATTAAAATTAGCTCAATTATTGGCTATATAAACTGGTTAAAATGTACTTCTTTTTTTTGAAGCACGAAGACCATCACACACATGTGGAGTTTTCAATCTCACATGACATTCTGTAAAGTCCCAACAAAAGCCTTCAGCTTTTTATATCAGTACTCATGCAAAAAACCCATCATCTATTAATAAACCATTACTTCAATCACATTTTCACAACATTGCTGCAATCTTGGGATTTCCCAAGATTAATTATACACATTCACCTTTCACATTACATCACTTCCTGGGGGTTTTCCTGATGGTGCAATAATGAACTGGGGCTTTCAAGTTCCAAACATAGCTCTGACTTTGTTTACAATAATTTGGGGAATTCCAAAATACAAGGGGTTTCCCATCTCATGAAATACTTTCAGCTTGTAAACAAAGTTAAATAATTAAATTAAATCAAATTACTCAGGGCACATCACACCCTCCCCCTTAAAAGAAGAAAGTTCGAATGCAATGAAAACTTTCTTAAATGTTTTCTTCTTTTACATCAACTTCAACATATTATCAACTTTGAGTATTTAACTCATCATATACACAGTGACTACTTGTCACACACAACTTCCCTTTTAAAGGAATTTTTTGTTTGTCAGGTTTTATGCAATTCTGGACAGGGCATCAGCCATTACATTGTCTTTTCCCTTAATATGTTTGATGTCCAGATTGTACTCTTGCAAGGTCAAACTCCACCTCACCAGTCTTTGGTTTTTTTTTTTTATTTTGTTGATGAAGGTGAGGGGATTGTGATCTGTGAAAACAAGCACAGGGTATACTGTGGTACCCAAATACACATCAAAATGTAGCAATGCTAATAGCAATGCTAGACACTCCTTCTCAATTGTGGAGTAATTTCTCTGGTGCTTGTTGAACTTCCTTGAAAAGTAACAAATGGGGTGATCTATTTGATCTTTACCCTCTTGCATCACAACACCTCCACAGCCTATGTCACTGGCATCAACAGTCAACTTAAACTGCTTCTGAAAATCAGGTGCAGTAAGAACTGGTGAACTCATGAGTATAGATTTGACTTTGTGAAAAGCATTTTCACACTGTTCTGACCAAATGAATTTTGCATCTTTCTTCAACAAATCTGTCAAAGGACTTGCTATCTCTGAAAAGTTTGGACAGAACTTTCTATAATAGCCAACCATTCCTAGAAATCTCATGAGTGCCTTCTTGTTTACAGGTGTGGGGTATTGCTCAATTGCTTCAACTTTGGCTTTGATAGGTTTCACCTGACCTTGACCTACAACATATCCTAAGTATGTGACTGTGGCATGGCAAAACTCACTTTTTACCAGATTGACTGTCAATTGTACTTCAGACAGCTTCTCAAACAATTGATGGAGTTGTTCCATGTGTTGTTCCCAAGTTTGACTGTAAACAATCAAATCATCTACATACGCTTCACATCCCTCTATGTCTGCCACAATTTGGTTCACCATTCTCTGAAATGTCGCCATGCTGCTTTTTCAACCCGAATGGCATAACTTTGTATTGGTAAAGACCAAAAGGTGTACAAAAAGCAGAAATCTCTTTGGCACGGTCTGTGAGTGGAACCTGCCAGTACCCTTTCAATAGATCAAATTTGCTAACAAATTTTGCATTCCCAATTTTGTCTATGCAATCATCAATTCTTGGAATTGGGTACGAGTCTGTCTTTGAATGTACATTTGCAGCTCTCATGTCTGCGACCAATCGGTATGAACCATCAGGCTTGGGAACAAGAATACATGGTGAACTCCACTCACTACTACTTGGTTCTATGATATCATTGTCTAGCATACAATTAATCTCATTTTTGAGGTGTTCCATTTTCAATGGATTGACTCTGTAAGGATGCTGCTTGATTGGTTTTGTATCACCAACATCTACATCATGAAATGCAGCATTTGTTCTACTTGGCGTATCAGGAAATATATTGTCAAATTTGTGAATCAAATTTGCAATTTGACTTTGTTGATCTTGAGAAAGATGACCTAACTTTGAGTCCAAATTAGTGAGCACATCAGAATTGTTCAATTTTACATTATACTCTTTGTGCTCCAGCTCTTTATCCTGGTCAAATGTGACATCAGAATTGTCATCTTTACTCTTGTCTACATTGGCGATTTTGTCTACATCGGCATGTTTGTCTACATTAATATCAGCATGTTTTACTGTACACACAGGTTTTGGAATGCCACTGTCACTTCTTTCAACATACTCTTTGAGCATATTTATGTGGCATAACTGCCTGCTCTTGCGTCTACCAGGAGTCTTGATAATATAATCTACTTCACCCACTTTTGACTCTACCTCACATGGGCCATGATATCTGGCTTGTAATGGGTGTCCTGGAATTGGAAACAGTACTAGAACTTTGTCACCTGGTTTGAACACTCTCTCTTTGGCATGTTTATCATACCATTGTTTCATTTTGGCCTGACCCTGTTTCAAGTTTTCTTTGGCAATATCAGTTACTCTGTTAAGCCTATGCTTAAAATTGGAGACATAATCCAACAAATTGATATCTGATTTCTCATTGAGCCACTTTTCTTTCAACAACTTGAAGGGTCCGCGTACTGTGTGGCCAAACACGAACTCAAAAGGACTAAATCCTAAAGTTTCCTGAACAGCTTCCTAGCAGCAAACAACAACAAGTGTACTCCCTCATCCCAGTCCCTCTGAAATTCCAAACAGTAAGGTCTGATCATGTTTTTCAAAGTTTGGTGGAACCTTTCTAGTGCACCTTGTGATTCGGATGGTAAGCACTTGAGGTATACTGTTCTATACCTAATTGATACATGACCTGCTGAAATACTCCAGAAGTAAAGTTTGATCCTTGGTCTGACTGTATGGACTTGGGGAGCCCCACAAATGTGAAGAACTTGGTTAAAGCTTTCACTATTGTCACTGCTTTAATATTTCTCAAGGGTATGGCTTCAGGAAAGCGTGTTGACGCGCACATAATTGTCAGAAGGTATTGATTACCTGACTTAGTCTTTGGTAGGGGCCTACACAATCAATAATAACCCTACTAAATGGTTCATCAAAGGCTGGAATTGGCTTTAATGGAGCAGGAGGTATTTTCTGATTTGGCTTCCTACTACTTGGCATATGTGACATGTTTTGCAATATTCAGAAACATCTTTTCTGAGAGTGGGCCACCAGAAATGTCTCAGAATTCTTTCATGAGTTTTCTTAACACCCAAATGCCCTGCCATGGGACTATCATGTGCTATGTTAATAACTTCAGTGTGGTAGACTTTTGGTACCACAATTTGGTGCACTACCTTCCACTCTTCATCGGCAGGTACATCAGGGGGCGCCATTTTCTCATTAGCACATCATCTTGTTTGTAAAAACAGACAGAATTTTGTTCTGCTTCTTCTAGGGTCAATGCCCTTTGATTGATCTCTTTGAGTTCTGGGTCATTTTGTTGCTCCAGAATCAGCTTGTCATGACTTAATGGGTCTTTCATGGTTTCCCCAATTTGTTCATGCTCAGAGGCTGCGTCCTCTTTAGGGGTATTTTTATCCCCAGGAGAAGGAAGTTTATCTTCTTTCTCATTCAACTTTGACACAAATGTGTCTTCCAAATTGTAGCCTAAGTCATCAATTTGGTTGTCCTCAATTGTTTCTAATGAGGCTCTTTTACTCATTGCCCGTGTCACTGCACATGCAGGAAATATCTCCTCTTCCTCACTATTATCATCCTGTATACAGGGCTTATTCTGTGACTATTGGGTCAGGAAAACCTTCCCCCCTGCCAGATCATTTCCTAGCAACATAGACACTCCTTTGACTGGTAATTCATGTCTAACTCCTATGGTTACAGGACCAGAAACTAAGTCAGATTTCAAGTTAATTTTGTGGAGAGGTACACTAATTATTTCCATCCCAATACCCTGGATCAAAGCATTACCTGCTGAACTATCCTCATTAAAGGGCAAAGTTCCTTCCAGAATCATAGACCGTGCACAACACGTATCTCGCACAATCTTAATGGGCTTTGGACTACCATTATCACCAAGTGATACCACTCCCTCTAACACAAATGGTTCAAATTCTTCACACACCTTGTCTGTCTCACTTCCCTTTGTGGGAATTCTTGTTTCTTGATTTGACTGACTTGTTTCTTTGACACAAGTGACACTGCACATCCTACAGTATTACTAGCAGTTTGCTGCTGTTTTTGTGCGTCTTGTCTGCCTTTTAAGAAATAACACTGGGTCATCGTATGCCCTGGTCTCTTACAATGAGTACAAGTTACTTTGGCTTTAAATTCAGTTCCAAATTTTGCTCTGTTACCTGAACTCCCTGGGGTCCCTCTACCACCAGCACTATGCTGTAAATTAGACTGAGGTTTCACTTCTTGTGTACCACCCTGATTTGCTCTAGGTTGATTATGGCTGAACCTGTTTGAATAACTTCTGTTATGACTAAATTTACTCCCATTCAATTTGTGAGTTAAGCCATAGTCGTCCGCCATTGTCGCCGCTTCGTTTAGCGTCTTAATTTTGCTAGCGCTTTCATCCAAATGGGTTTTAATGTCAACGTGGACACATTTCTTGAACTCTTCTATAAGAACTAATTGCTTAAGTTGGTCAAATCATCTTTGACTTCTTTTGACCCAAGCCATCTGTCAAACATTTGTTCTTTTACTCTAGCAAATTCTACATGGGTTTGATCTGCTTGCTTTCTTGAATCTCTGAACTTTTGTCTGTATGCTTCAGGCACCAGCTCATAGGCCTTAAGAACTGCCTGTTTGACTTCTTCATAATTATTACACTTCTCTATTGGTAGAGCTGAGTAAGTCTCCTGGCCTTCCCCACAAAACTACTTTGTAAAAGTAGGGTCCAATGCTCTGGAGGCCATTTCAAATTTGTAGCTACCTTTTCAAAATGTTGAAAGTACTCGTCAACTTCTTTCTCTTTGAATTTAGGCACAAGCTTTACATACTTTGTAACATCAAACCCTGACTTTGAGGAGAAACTTGATGAGTATTTGTCACCTAGCTTTGCCAACTTCTCTTGTTCAAACTTGTACTTTTCTTCAATTTCTTTTTGTTTCAAATTTTCTTCCATTTCCAACTTTTGTTTTTCAAGTTCCAATTTTGCTACCTTTTCCTTTTCTTCTGTTTCTAATTTGTGGTGCTCAAGCGCCATCTTTTCTTGGCGTGCTTTTTTTTCCATTTCTAATTCTTTATTTTGCATATCTAGCTTTTGCATGTCCAACTGCAATTGCATTTTCATTTTTTCCATTTCCACCTGAACTTCTAGTTCTTTCAACTTAACTGCATCCCCAATTTCAGTTTTGACCTCTTTTCTCTTCTCCAAAATGGATTCCTCAAAATACTCTTCATCAACCAAAACTTCAATCAAGGCATTTTTGATTATTTGTTTTCTGTTGGCTTGCTTTACATCCAATTCATAGTATTTTGCAAATGCTAATAAATCAGGTTTCTTCAACTTATCAAACTTCTCCCAATCTATAGTTTCAAGAAACTCTTCTGCTTTGAACTCCATACTGTACTTTCACTTTTAAGACTCAGTAAATTAATGTCAACTTTTTTACAGTGTATTTTCCCGGACGCGAGCCCCCAATTTTTGTTACGAGTCGTACTTGACTCAAGGCCAAAATCACCTTTTTCCCGAACTTACACGAATGCACAACACAAATACACTGTTTGTTTAAGCTAACAAAATCTAAGTCTTTAATTGAAAACGGAGTATGATTGGTACATATAATAACAATATCGCATATACAATAAAATCACACAATGACAGTTTTACTATATCAGTACTTAACCAGCTGTCTTGTTATTGGTGATCCTAGAGTTCTTGCAATGTTCTGGACGACTGATGTATTATATCCTTATTCACTTGTCCCGAAGTCCAGTGTATTCTTGCGTTTATAAATATCCTTGCGTATGAAATCCTCAAACGAAAATGATGCTGCTTTCTTCTATTGCTTATCTTCTTGCGCTGCTCTCTCCGCAATATATCTCTTTGCGCTGCTTTCTCCAAAAATGGTGTTTCTTTCACCAATCACTCTTTTTCCAGGGAACAGGTTTCGTTAACACAGCTCCGCTGTTTTTGACAGATGCGTGGCCTTCACAAACTCAGCAAACTCCAGCAATTTGACAGAAGAACTTTTAATCCTTTGATGAGGAAGAGCACTTTTGTGTGCTCGCTGTCTTCTTCGTTGCTGTATTAAAATTAGCTCAATTATTGGCTATATAAACTGGTTAAAATGTACTTCTTTTTTGAAGCACGAAGACCATCACACACATGTGGAGTTTTCAATCTCACATGACATTCTGTAAAGTCCCAACAAAAACCTTCAGCTTTTTATATCAGTACTCATGCAAAAAACCCATCATCTATTAATAAACCATTACTTCAATCACATTTTCACAACATTGCTGCAATCTTGGGATTTCCCAAGATTAATTATACACATTCACCTTTCACATTACATCACTTCCTGGGGGGTTTTCCTGATGGTGCAATAATGAACTGGGGCTTTCCAAGTTCCAAACATAGCTCTGACTTTGTTTACAATAATTTGGGGAATTCCAAAATACAAGGGGTTTCCCATCTCATGAAATACTTTCAGCTTGTAAACAAAGTTAAATAATTAAATTAAATCAAATTACTCAGGGCACATCACACTAGAACAGTGCAAGAATTCACAGATTTGCTTCAAACTTGATCACCCTGCTGGAATATCTGGAAGGATAATGCTAAAGGAATTATGTTGCCAACATCAATAGAAATTCTGCTTGAATACCAGGGAGCTTGCTGAAATGCTACAAGCAGTCAATGACCCAAATGATATTGCTTCCTGTGTGTTCATGTGACATTTAGAACCAGCAAATGAAGAGTGCAATGCCTGGGGCATGACAGGCTAGGAGGGCTACAGACAGTATTGGGTATTTTGTGCAGCTGAAAAGTTGACCAGAAAAAAAGTATGATGTGCATTTGGCTATTTCAGTTAAAATCTATATACTAATACCCCTGTGAAAGACATGGCCTTAATTTCTAACACAGGGGGTGTAGATTTCAAAAGGAGTTGCCCATTTAGGCAACTTTGAAATTTGCACTCCCTGTGTGGAAGATTAAGGTCATGTCTTCCATAGGGGGCGTATGGATATAAACTGGAATAGCCCATTAATTATTAATGTGATGCACATAATGTTGCTGTAAACATACATTCAATTGAATACCTGAGTGGAAGAAGGGCCCAACTCCATCAAAACCGTTTTTAAGATATTAAGAAAAAACTTAATATTTTGAAGTTTTATAGACAGAATGTTTTTCGTCTTCAGGGGACTTTTAATACATTAACATACAATATTACATACATTCAAAATTATATATGATGTCTCCATGGCAATGGTACAGGTCTTAATATGAGATGGAGTTGGGCCCTTCCACTAATATACTGAAAGTGACCGTTCGCCAAGCAGATGTGTTATAAATAGCTACAGAAATTTGAAAATTATCCATTAACTGCACAAGTAGAAGCATGTAATATGTTAGCAAGATGTTTATTGTAATTGAAAAGCAGATTTCATGGATGAACAAAATTCCTCTTTAACCCAATATTTGTGGAAGAAGGGCCCAACTCCATGGAGTTGGGCCTTTCTTCCATGAAAACCATGATTAAGTGTACATGGAAGACTATTTAGGGAGTGGATTTTGGCTCATCTTTCACACACAAGGAAGAACAGTCTGCTGGCAATAAAATATTGGGTCTAACTCATTTTGGTAAAAAATTGCAGTTCGGCCCTTCTTCCACTCAAGTATTCAATTATTCAGTTATCATGTATTATTTAAAAATAATTTTGCCTTTTTGAGTTCAATGTGTGCTTGAGGACATAACTTTGTGATGTGCAGTTGTCATTTTGTTTTCTTCCAAAATTTCATAATAATTGTAATTTTCGTATTATACTAAAGTTTGTTCGGCTTATATAAGGTGGGAAAAATAAAACCCATAACACTGTATTGATATAGCATGGCGTGCACGCTGTTGGGCACAATGCTTACGCTAGGTGTGTGTTGCGTAATGCGCGACTAGCGAACGTGAGCATGAGTTGGGGCTTTATTGACTCGTGCAGTAACAAAAGCCGAATAATTTAATAATTTCAGCCTTATAGGCCCAGGCATTGAGTTTTAAGGCGTGCGAGTGCGATTCGCACGCGCCGCACGCCTGAAAATGCGCCGAGGGGTGCGATTTTTTGCACGCCTAAAAAAAAAAAAAAAAAAAAAAAAAAATTTTTTTTTTTTTTTTTTTAAGTTTTTTTTGGATTTAGAATGTCCCTGGAACTTAAGAATGTCCCTGAAAAAATTTTTAGAAATAAAAAAAATAAAATTACAAAAAGATTTAAAAAAATTATTAATTCATGTTCAAAATAGGCAAATTTATAATTGATGTTCACATTGCAACCTATTTATGATGTAAAGACTCATACAAAACAAATGCATTTGAAAATCATTCATAGATTATTATGTGAACATAAGTTACTTAATTTGCCTATTTTAAACAAGAATTTATAATTTTTTAAATCTTTTGTAATTTTTTTGTATTTTTATTAAATTAATTACAAATGACACTAGCAATTAGTCCAAGGTCCAGGGACATTCTAAATCCAGGGGAATATAAAATGTAAAAAACAAAATTAAAAAATTACGGTAGATTGTGATATGAACACAATACAACTTTGCCCTTTGTGCATACCAACTTGTAAAATAATTTTTTCTTGTTATTGTATTTTTTCAATTAACCACGAATGATACAAGCAAAGTTATCACCAAAGCAAATTTACAGCTAAAAGACATCTTTGCAGAATGCACGTTCATTACCCCAGAGCTTAACGTGGCCAATTAAAAAAGTACATGTAGTCACAATATTGCTAAGTTTTAACTGAAAATGAAATCATAGTCATACACCAGTTTTGAAAAAAGCACACCTTGATTTATTTAGGTGTGCGATTTGCAGCACACCTAAGAGCACACCTCGGGCTATCCAGGCGTGCGATTTACAGCACACCTGTCACTTTGCAAAACTCAATGCCTGTATAAGGCCTATAAACCGAACAAACTTTACCGCTGTATTAGAGGCCAGTTTACTTGCACCTGCAGTCATTCAAATGTAAAATATTTGTGAGATGTAAATAATTACATCATTGGGGCTGTTAAACAAATTAATGAATAATCTTTTACTATATTCATTTTTCTCATGAATTGGATGCAACTTGAGGACTTAGTTTATGGATTTCAGGATTCTTTGGACATTGTGAATATAGTGTGTAAAAAGAAAGGAAATCATGTTGAAAAGACACTCCTCGTAAAACAAAATGCAACTTTAGGATAGTGGGCAAAATAAAGATGAGTACTTTGGAGTGATTGCCTTATAAAATGAAATCCACACTTATACATAATAATTGACAGGAATGGTTTTCATATGGAATCGACTTGGGAGGGGTGGAATTCTGAAAGTGGTTCCATCACTGTACCAAATTTTCCAAGACATTTGGACCCATCAATATACCAAAAAGTCAAGAATTTTTGTTCGGCTAAATTGAACACAATTTTCAATTGTTCCCTAGAAGATCGAAAATGCAAAACAGGTTTACAGCACTTTCCAGTATGGCCATTTCTACTGAGTACCTCCCCCCCAGACAGACAATATATCTGAATGTGTTATGTCACATCAATAGCGCCTAATCTGGCTTGAAATGTGGGGGACCGTCCAAAATTGTTAAAAAGTGGCTGAAAATAACAAAAAATGGGTCTTTTTGCTGAAATGTGGGGGGACACGCCCCCCTGCCCCCCCTGTGTTTGACGCCCATGCACGTTATGTCGCTGCACTAATCAATGAATGAATGAAATTCTTGAATGAAATCAAATTGACATCACACATTCCTTCCTTGTAGTGCTGACTTCTGCAAATGAAGAACTACACACTGCGTTTGCAAGTGTGCTCCAACAGATGAGTCGCAGCCCAAAATATAAGTGCAAATTATACAGTGGAGAGTGCTGGATAAAAATAACGATCACATAAATAAAGCTGATCCTGTCAAATGTACATGTATTGGAGTGTTTGCTGATAATTGTTATGAGAAGAAATTTGTGTTGCACAAAAATATTAAATATCAATCACCGTTACCGTATTTCGTCAAATAAACGCTCCCGGGGCGTTACATTTTCCCAGGGGGGGGGGCGTTTATTCAAGGTCAATTTTAGAACGATAATTCCCGTTAAAATCATTAGGTAAACTTAAAACTGATGAACTAGAAACACTGACTTCTGCTTCACTTCCGGGTTTCCAATCGAGATTTTTGCCAAAAAGTGACGCTATTATCGACCATGTGGACAACTTGGTAAGCATACTACACAAGATAGCATGGAAATATCGGCATTTTTAAAACATCTTGGTTGAAAAAAGTGGTGGGGGGGGCGTTTATGTTTATTTGAGGGGGGGCGACTATTTGACGAAATACGGTATGTTAATCATCAGCTATGAAAGCTCATGTGTTTACAGCAGGAGTATTTTTTGTAGACAATCAGAAAGAATGGTGGCTATCTATTTAATTTTGTTAAAAGTAAAGAATCTTGTTTGTATTATTTTGTAATATAATTTATTTAAACAGTATATATCTGATATTCAGATCATCATCATGCGATATACACAATCATAGTCTTTGTCCAATATAGTTTGTGGCACTGGCACCGGCATTAAGCCAATATTAAAACGCACTACTCCCTCAATACAGCTGAGAAATCATTACAGATCAACCTAACCCTATCCATGAGTAGTGTGGTACGGGCTGATTATAAATATGAGATCACCCACATTTTTCAGCTTATGTTTTAGTTAGATGTGCAGCTGCATCATGTCAAAAGACATTTTAGGGACCGTTCACAAACACTTGTTAGGGGGGCCTGATGCAAAAAGGGGGGCCCTGAAAATTTTTGAGCCTCTTAAGGGGGGACCCTAAAAAAATTACCACAAATTTTCCTGGAAAGATTGAGTTTATATGCTTTTCTATGGGATTGACCCATAATTTTCAGGTCAAAAAGGGGGGCCCTGAAATTTTCGAGGTCTGTAAAGGGGGGCCCCGAAAAATTTTTGCAATAAAATTTTTTTGCATCAGGCCCCCCCTTACAAGTGTTTGTGAACGGTCCCTTAGACCAATTCAAGTGAATACTGTAAAGCGTGACATTTTCACAGCATTAAAATTTCATGTTTTGGAGAGAACCTATGTTTCCACGACATGAATGTTTCGATATCTTGCACATGTCTTTAAAGGCCTGCAGGAAGAAAAATATTTTTTGTGCATGAAAACTTTGCAAATCAACTGCAGTCGTGAAGTTCACAAAATGTTCATGCACACAGACAGACATTCACGCTTTACAGTGTGCCCACAAAATCTCTTACCCGTGTGTAGAGTGTATGTGTGTGAGATTGTGCATTGGGATATTCCAACTGAAATCCATACACCCCCTGTGGAAGACATGACCTTTATCGTCCACACAGGGAGTGTAGATTTCAAATGGACTCGCCCATTCAGGTAGACCCATTTGAAATGTATACCCCCTGTGGGGTAGATTAAGGTCATGTCCTCCATAGGGGGGTGTATGGATTTCAACTGGAATAGCCCATTTGAAATTGTGTAACCATGGTAACATGCCGAATGGATTTGAATTATGATCAACCTTGATGTATATAAAGACATCAGAACATGCAAATACTGTAAAAGTCAATATTTTCGCGAGAAGATATTTTCGCGATTTTGAAGATTTTGTCAATTGCGCGAGAATTAAATTTCACGGTTTTGAAATTGATACAATAGCAACCTAATGCAAAAGGTTATTTTCGCGAGTTTTTTATTTTCGCGATTTTATGTCCACTCGCGAAATTCGCGAAAATAAAAACCTCGCGAAAATTTCTACTTTTACAGTACCTAGATCCCTGGTTTTCTCACTTGAATTGAAGAGTTTGTATTACAGTAAAAATTTCAATTGAATGAACACGGCAATGTACGCCAGCGTGTGCGTGCCTAATGCGCAAGTGAATCTAACCATGCCAACTCGCTCGCGATTGCTAAGTATTGTATCCAAAGTGGTACGTTCGCATTGTAGTTTGAAATACACGATAGACCATCGCAGTTGGATCAAGTACAGCTGTTGAAAGCTGTGTTCATTCAATTGAAATTTCTACTGTAGGTAACTACAAAGACACATGTTTCAATATATTTGCCTTAAAAATGTTTTGTTAGAAATGTATGTATAAATATGTATGGATATAATTTTATATATTTGCCAACTGTTTTAGTATTGTAGATTGAGTTGAACAATGATTTGAAAAGGTGTATATGTGAAATGTAAAAGTGAAAATGAATATATATGCTGTTCTACTAATTTGTCACACATCCTCAATGAGGACCAAATATGAAATGTGTTTATAAGTCCCCCACTTTCCCATTCACCTGAATGTGTACCCTCACTCTTATTATATCCCTATACACTGGCGAAGTTACGTAATTAATCGGATTAATTACCATAGCAATAGGTGAAAACAATTTTGAACATATCGCGCTGCACTACTAGCAGGTACACTCATCACCTGTGTTGTCTGCAATATAGATTGAATACAATAACTGGTCTTTTCAAAGATACTAATCTTACAGGTGCAAGTGATCAACATGATATGGCTCAATGCAGAGGTACCGCATGAACATATCAGTGCAGGTGGTATATTCAAAAATTGTTTTCACCTATTGCTATTGTAGTTAATCCGATTATTACGTAACTTTCGCCAGCGTATATGTCACATTAAAGAGTATTAATAAAGACACAATCAGTGATTCACAGATTTCAGAAAATCTAAAATGTCATCAAAAACCATATTTTTGCATTGTGAAGGGGATGATGAGCGTACATACCATGCAAGTGATAAGATCAGGCCCGTCACGCAGGCCCCCCCAAAAAAAAAATTGGAAAAGTATACAAAAAGTCCCAAAATTTCAGAATTTGCGATCGTAGCAAGCAAAAAAAGCAGGTGTTTTACGCTTTTTTTTTGACAAAAAAGGTCCAAATTTAGTCCACTTTTCACCAAATCGCCCCCCTTCCCTGAAAAAAGGTACACTTTTTCAAAATCAGCACCCCCCAAATAACATCCTGCGTACGGGCCTGGATAAGATTGAGAACAGCATAGTAAGGGTAAAATGCCATATTTTGGTCAGTGTTGAGTACAGATTCTTAAAGCTCTGTGCATTTGAATGGAGCTGGGTGTTTTCTTTGTTTTTGCAATTTTTCTTTCTCTAATGACAATTTTATTGGTTATCCTTCAGCAATTCCTACAAATTGTTATTTGTTTATGCTTTCGCTGGAATCGCTGATAGTGCAAAAAGTATGTGTGAGAAAGAGAATGTTTTGGTAACTAAAGTCTGTTCAGTATAAGATGGCACATGACCTTTGGAAAGTACACAGAGTCCCCAGGGGAGACAAAGATCAAAAAATGGTATACAAAACTTTTGGAAAATGTGTGGTAGCTTTAGTGAATGTTGCCACAACCTTAAAATATCCTTTTGTGATGTATAATTATAGTTATTTAAGTGGAAAAAGAATAGGGTCATGTGCCATCTTATCCAGTTACAATTTTTGAACTAAGAACATTTTTGATCAAAAGAACATTTTCATAAGATACTTTGTGCAAATTTCTGCAAATTAGTGAAACAAGTACTTCTGATGTAGACAGATATTGAACTTGAGTTTGAACTATCATGTTTTGGGAATATATTCACAAAGTTTTAAACAGTGTATTTTTTATCTGTTGGCTCCGAATCGTTTTGAGTTTGGTAGTGAGTGACGTCAGTGCCTTTTCGCAGTTGCGCCACAAACTTGCCGACAAACCTCCCCTCTATGCTACGCTCTGTGTGTGCGATTTGATACTGGAACCAGCGAAATACGCACATACGTCACTACCAAACTTGAGGTGAACCAAATAATTGATTATTATTATGTAATAATATGTTGGAGTCATACCAATTTGCGTAGCACTGGCAAGTAAGTTGTCACTTACGTCTTCATCTGTCCAAGACTAGCTATTACCTTGTTTGACAAAGCTTTGTGAATATAGTTTCTGAATTGCAATATACAGGGTTAATTTATTATCACTATATAAAAATCATTATAATAAGGCTAAAAAAAATAGTTGACTTGCCCTTTACGTGCCAGCACCTGGGTCGGTCGGTCGATTGGTCTATATTTTTTATTTTTTTTTTGGTAATCTCTGCAAAATTCGATGTGACACGTAATACTTTGCATATTTTTGTATGTTTATGCGCTTTACAAATGTATCCTACTGCATGCATGGTCCATACTTTCTGGATCTCAACATCTTTAGGCACGTAAATATACACATACACAGCTGCTGGGGTCTCTATTATGTTTACAAAGCTGACATTAACTAAACAAATGCAGAAATTGAGTCAGAATTGTGATTTTATGCGTTTATACCGCATTTAACACATGAATAAACCACATTTTGAATATTATAAACCAAAATATCATATTGAAAAAAAATAAATAAAAAAAAACAGCGACCCTGTTTTTTTGTGGTAGATAAGGGCAAGTCAACTTTTTTATAGACTAATGGGATAGTTTACCCATATGGGATTCATTGGAATGTTGAAATTGTTATGGTAAGTTCTTCAAAAACATGAAAATGTGAGATAAGTTTCTTAAAAGTATGTGAATGTATGCTTTTTTAAAAGCAATAACTGTATAACTGTGTCCATTATTTCGTAAATGTATGAACTATGAAACATTGTTTTGACACTGCATGGAATCTGAGATTATTTATCTCGGATCTTCCGTGATTGTGATCATGATTTTTGTTGAAGGGTGCCGATTGATGATGTATGAATTGATTTTACGTATCATTTAGTAAAAACAATTTATAACAAATTTAAGTGTGTGTCTTGTCAATTTGTGTTGTTGAAGACTTCAATCCAGGGGGGGGGGGCACTCATTGACAATGGGTGCACTTATTGAAAA
Organism: Amphiura filiformis; assembly: GCF_039555335.1. NCBI lineage: Eukaryota > Metazoa > Echinodermata > Ophiuroidea > Amphilepidida > Amphiuridae > Amphiura > Amphiura filiformis. The sequence goes on from NC_092639.1 coordinate 18,382,853, forward strand.
TGGGTGTTGGGGATGTGCAGGGTGGTGATGGGGATGTGCAGCTTGCCAGCTTCATTGACCCCCATTCTAAACTCACTCTTTAACAATGACCCTTTTTGTTTTGCTCTTTCCCAATGACCCCTTTTTTTTAATTCTCATATGGAAAACTTTGGTGCATCTGCTCACACCACTTTCAAAAGGTCTTTTTAGCACAGGAAACTCTAGTAAAATTTCGACTTTTCTACCTATCTTCAACCACTACAGGAAAATGAAAAATGTTTTTAAATATCTTCGCTCGGTATTAAAAACTTTGCTATATCTACTTTCAAATAATATAAATTATAAATCCATTGAGTTTTGGGAAAAGGTGGCACTTTTTACTTAGAAAGTTGTACATTTTTCAATTTTCAATGGGAAATGAGACATTTTTCTTTCTTTTTCAAGTTTTTTGGGCAAATTATTTGATAAATAATTTCAGAACATTTCACTGGAACATGCTAACATTTTTCTTCGCATTGCAATAAACACTTGAGAGAGTTATCTTTCTGATGATATAAAATTCATGTTTATTAGTGGATAGCAAATGGTGGCACTTTTTGATCCAAAATAATAATAAATATCACCAAAACTCATATTTTTGGTGTGCACGGGGATTCCTAACAATGGAAATCAATCAGCCATAACGAGTGAACAATGGGGAGCACAATGGGTTTTCCCATGCTTGCCTAATACAAGGTCATGCAGTAAAAAAATGTTGCTCCTCATGCTACCACTTTTCTGCTCATATTGTGGCCAAACTTTTTCATATGAAAAGCTCACACCGAGTGACCTTTTTTGTTTTGCTTGAACTTAGAAAAGAGACTATGCAGTCACTATTTCTGTTTGGGTAGGGGTGTGTTTGTAGGGGTACATGTATGTTCTAAATTAATTCGTAAAATAGATAAGATGCCATTCCAAAAGTATCACAACTAGCGAACTCAAATTTAGTAGTAGCAATAATCATTTGGGTGGGAGACTTACGGTGACCCAAAGGATGTTGACGTCAAGGGTCATATTGAAAATACTGAAAAGATCATTCTTGTCACTGCCAACTTGAAGGTTGGTCAAAATACTTAATGTGGGACGGGTCAGTCACCTCTAGGGGGTCATGTACACATTTTTATGAAATTTCAGAAAATAGCTCGATTTGGCAAATACTTGCTGGAAATAAATTTGGGGTGGCAGATATGATAAAATTCAACCAGATGTCGTCTAGAGGTCACATTGTCATGGTTGTTTAATGTGATTATTTATTAAATTTTCTAACAAAACATTACATAATGTTCAATTCTAGACCTGAATAATACCAACAGCTATCACACTAATAGACTGTATATACACATAGATTTTATAGCAATTCATAAAATAGATTTTCGTTTCTATACCAAATTATTCAAATTTTTCTGCTTTTTGTGTTAATTTTTATTCTCTAAACTGTACATTTGTGTGCAAATTGAGGGCGCTATTTACATATATTTTAAATTCAAATTAGCCAAATAATATGAGTTACATTTTGATGATGATAAGTTTTTGAAAATTCACTTGTCACTTGTTAGTCTTTTTGCTGATGTTCTAATACCATTATACAAGTGCCTACCCCTTGAAAAGATGCACACAAAATTTAAGACAAATAGCGCCATCATTGTTCAACTTTTCTTAAAAATCATGACTCAGTATTACATGCCATCAAACAAATGTTTTGTAAATTTGTTCAGATTTGAGTAAAACATGGTGGGAATTTGAAGTCATTATTTTTGTGCTACTTAGTCTGGATTTGGTCGGCAGGCATAAATCGCTTCTTTCCAGTGTTTTTTTTTTTGCCGGTATTTAGCTGTTCCATCTCACACCCTCTGACACGAAGCAGAGTTGTGTTCAATGGTAAAATGCCATAAAATAAATAACTTCTTGATGAAACAATTCCAAAAGTTCAAATTTTCATCAGGGAAATCAACTTCCAATAATTATCCAAGAAAGACAAATTGGTATTTTCTCCGCTGAGAATTGACTGGAACTGAAAGGCCCTGTACAGAACAATGAGGGATCTAGCAAGGGTGTCCCATTTGACAGACCTGAGGAGTAAGGGGCTGTGCAATAATTATGAGCCCTGGGGGATTTTGGCGAGCCAAGGGGGGGGGAACAATTTTTGGCCAGCCGAGAGGAGGTGCAAGCAATTTTTGGCACACATTCATGGTGCGTCTTTTTAATAAAAACGCTCTAAAAAGGCTTAGAAAAACAGTACAGAAACGCTTTAATATGCAAATTTTACTGCTTGCTGTGCTCACAACATATGTCTAAAACCATTTAAGGTTTGCAAATTGGGAAAGTGTCGGGGGAGACAAAGATTTTTTGGCGGGCCGAGCAGGGGGCAAGCGATTTTATTCTCCCCCGGGGCTCATTATTATTGCACAGCCCCTACAATCCATGCCAACTGAGAGGAAAGATGTTGCAAAAAAGGCACCAACCAAGCCAAAAGGCTCTAACAAAGTTTGAACCAGACTGCCATGACTGCATACAATTCCAGTTGTGAATGCTCAATTCAGGCGAGGTTTTTGCACCATCGCGGTACTCTTGTCTATAAAATGACCAGTTGTTATTTCGACATTTTTTTCCATAATTTCACTCAATTTCCTTTTTTTGGAATTTTTGTATTTTGGCACTGTTAGTGTTATGGGCTTAGGCCCGGACCTCACTTCCCAGCGAACACAAAATGTAAAACATATAAATGTTGGGTTATCATGGGTATGTAGGTATTGAACGTGATGAGGTTTTAATATTGCTTTCAAATTTCTTATCGGGACTGATAGGCCTACTAGAAAGAAACAAAATAGCCGCTACGTGATAAAATGAAAATGATGTAAAACGTGATTTCTACAGTAGAAATGGATTGTGAATCGGGATGAGATGCTAAATGCTAGCTTCAGTAAACCTAATGCCGAGCTATTAAACGGAGAAACATGTATAGGTCCGGAACGCAGGGCCGTCGCTAGACCATTTTCTCAGGGGGGTGTCGAGAAATAAATTTTCCTGGTATGCCCTGATTTACCTTTTGCTGGCACCTGTACAACATGCCACCCCTGGCTCCTCGGATAGAAGACACCTGCACCCGTCCCCCACAAACTTACTGTAACACACATTTTTCCACTCGCCGGAATTCCTTTACCGGGAAACTAAGAAACGAAATTTTGATAAATTGCGCGCGTAGCGCCTGAAAATTTGCTATTTCAATGCTAAAATTCAAAGGGAGATGTACCAGAGACACCGAGCCAGGGGAAAAATTTCCAAATTGTCCCGCTGACCTGCTACTAAAAGAACTTTGCTGGGACTAATCTAAAAAAAAAAAAAAAAAATTGCAATTTCAATGCTAAAATGAACGCAACGATGACAATTGTGTCCTAAAATCGTGCTAAAGGAAGATGCATAGGTCTTTACAATTTTGGTATTTTGACCCAGCTCATGAGCTTTATGCTTAACTTATTAGACCTGTATGCCCTACTAGTAGCGCTCATATTTATAATTTAATAGAAAGGATGGATTATTATAACTGTCATTTTTGAGACTTCGTGCCCGACTTCGTGATTGTGTCCCGGGGGGGCACTTCCATAGTGGATACGCATCATGTGCCTCGGGAATGACCCCCTTTTTCAAACCGGCTTGTACCCAATGACCCCCTTTTTTGTGTTATGGTCCTACCTATTACTTAATGTCCCCCTTTAGAAACTCCATGTACTCAATGACCTCCTTTTTCTATTTCCTGCTATACCCAATGACCCCCCTTTTAAGTCCCAAATTTAGGTGGTATTTGTGTTCTCCTCCAGAAATAATGAGATTTTTCACATTTCCAAGGTGGCCAAGTTGTTTTTACGCAGTTTGGCACTTATTTATGTGTACTTAATGATACTCTTTTGGCAATCCTGTACTCAATGACTCCCATTTTACTTTTTGTTACCCCAATGACCATCCTTTTTTCGAAGTTTCATACCGAATCACCCCATTCTTATTCAGGTTGTGTACTGAATGACCCCATATTTTTGTATTGTACATTTGACCTGAATGCCCCCTACTTTTAACATGGCCGAGGCACATCCCTGCCATTTCAGATAGGGAGTGCCCCCCCCCCCCGGGGATTGTGTTCAAGTTTGAGATGAAAAAAATAGGAATTTCCAATGGGGCGTCTTGCAGATCTACTAACACTTGGGTTTGCTAAAATAAATGCGCGCGAAGCGCGCGGCAATTTGGCATTTTAATACTAAATATACCAAAATGGGCTTAATTTTGGGTCTAAAATAGACCAAAAGGAAGATGCAAATCGTTAATTTTGTCACAACATTTCTGTAGAATGAGCAGGGTAGGGGACTGACTTGCCACCCTGCCCTATGGCAATGGCGTATATTTCTTTTTAACATGGGGATGGGGTTGGAAAATATTTCTTGGAAGTGAATTCAGCATCTTTTGGTGACAATATCAGTCTATGGTATAAATGTGCGTGAAGCGCGCGAAAAATTTAGCATATTTATAAGCTAAACTGGTGAAGAATGGTACAAAAGTGGAATAAATTAGCGCGAAGCGCTCAAAAATAGGCACTTTTTAGGGTTATTTGGCCAAATATGAGGTTAATTTAGTCGGAAACCCATATACAGGTGTCGGTGTCAACATATCGGGGGTGATTGTATGGACCGTGATCCCCCTTTCATTATTTTTGAGGAATTTTCCCCCACCCCCCCCCCCTGGGATCTACGCCTATGCCCACGGTTTATCTCCATTGGAGCTGATGAAGGGCCAGGTGCGGAGGGGTATTGGAATGCGCATATAATTCTGTCGATCTTACAAAATCATTCGTTTATTGGCCACATCACCTCAACCCCCCCCTCTCTCTCTCTCTCTCTCTCCCTCTCTCCCCTCTTTCTTCCCCTTCTCTCTCCCTTTCTTTCTTCTTTTCTTTCTTTTTTCCCTTTTTTGGGATCGCCAGGGGGGTGTCGCACCCCCCTACACCCCCATGGCGACGGCCCTGCTGCCGGAAGCGTTATTTCTTTCTGCAACCATAATGGGCCGCAATGCGATAACACATAGTACATACATGTAATTATAAGCCTATGAGGCTAGATATAACACGAGTTTATTACCATTATTATTTCCTCTTATAAAATAAAAAGAAATCGATAGAATTAAAATTCTATAACGGTTTACCTGGGGTTCGAACCCACAACCTATCCGTCGTTTTATCTTTTCAGTTTCTGTTTCCGTAACCGCATGGAAATAGTAGATGAGAAGGAATCACAACGAAATCGATCGCCTGTGACTAATCCCGCTTATCTATTCTTCATTACAAAGGAAGAGGACTCAACAAATTCCCTTTTGAGGACACTCATATTGCCGCCATCAGCGTGATTTGGTAGCATAACTGGAAATTCATAGCGATAAATCTTTGCGCACAAACAAATTTTGAACCGGTTGTTGTGACCTTCGCGCTTCGTTGATGAAGCGCACTTTTAACGTTCAATTAGACTGGATTTTATAAACATTTGCAACAGATTTCTGCATTTTCAGATGCAGAGAAGTCAAAACAATACAAATATTGGGAAATTTAATCAAAATACGTTGTATTTTCGACTAAAGACACTTTAAAAAAAGTTTTACATTTTGTAAGGATAATCGTATTTTCGCTGACCCCAAATTCAATTAAAATGTAAAGGTATAAAACAAGTTGTTCCGATTGTTTCCGAAAAATGGGAACAGATTCTATCATAAGACAAACGGAAAATCAATTCTATCAAATTGCCTTCATATGTGCCCCAGACCGCCCACATAGGTAAATTTGCCCCTAAATGTTTCAAATATATGAGTTTCTACTTCCGATTTTGGTAATACATCCTTCCCACAAGGCATTATTTTTGGCTATGTTATCCCATCTGTCCCATAATGCATTCATATTTCCCGCCCTTTCCTGCTCACAAGGCCGCATTTAGTCCATAAGCATTGGTCGCTTGACTGCAGCTTTAGAATTGAAAATGTCATGTCATAGAAATGTTACGTCACCGATGACCATCGTGTTGGGATATAATCCCGAGGATTATGATATAACTATAGCGGTTGACGTGTATAGAAACGTCAATGTACATGTCGGCAATGTGTTTGGAACTTTGATGATGGTTAGTTGAGATTCCTTCTCATCTACTATTTCCATGGTAACCGTAATAGTTTTTGTAAGTCATTGTTATTCTGAAGTGGTAGTCTCCCAGGTGTGGCCAATCTTTTATTCTAGCCTTTTGTTTGTTACTGAAAATTTGAAGCTCGTGAATTTCAGTTTTCGTTTTGGTAAGTTATATAGATTTTTTACATAAAACCTTGAGATGTGCGGTTGGGTGCTAATCTAGACAAAAGAAGAGTCTAAATTTTACGGTCCTAAATTCGCGGTAAATTGTACGGCTTCAATTGACTTGTGTTTGGTGTATATGCCCTGGTGTATATGCACTTACGCCTAGACGTAAGTGGCTCGTAAAAATTGTCTTGCATTGAAATATATACTAACCATTTGCCAAGTTATAAGCAAAAGTTTATCATATTGGCGATGAAACGAGCGTCTAAAATAGTCAAATATCTCCCAATGAGGCGCGTACAAGTGGTGATTTGGTAATCATCTGATCATGTTTTATATTGAAATACAACAAAAGAATTGCATTGGAGCAAAGATAATGTATTCTATTCATTCGTATTACTGGCAAGCTAATCTGATAATTGGTTGGGTCTATATGCAAGGCTCGGGTTTATTTTAAATGTTTATTTGCAGAGCTTATTTTCAGTCATGGATCATACTGATAAATTTCGCAAGGGACGGAGAGGGAGGGAGAGAGGGAAATACTTGAGACTGAACAAGTGAGAGTGGGAGGGTGAGGAAGAAAGAGAGGAGAGGGAGAGACTGAAAGACTAGAAAGAGAAGAACTCGAGAGGAGAGAGTAGGGACTGGGGAGGGAGGTGGGAGACTGATCATGGGGGGGGCAAGAGGAAGCAAAATAGGGAGATAGACATTGATGGAAGGGCGACACTGTGGCCATGCACACGTGCTTTGGGGTTCGACAGGCTCATAAGCGGACCTTTTGTGATTTTAGGGCTTACTCCAGGTAGCTAAAGAGGTAGAATTCCAAGTTCTGAGAGTAAAGAGGAGAGCACACAAATAGGCCAATTCATTGATTTGAGAGTCTCTCAGATGCGCTAAAACATCAATCTGAGAGTCTCTCAAATCGGCTAAATCATCGATTTGAGAGTCTCTCAAATCGGCTAAATCATCGATATGAGAGTATTGCAGATTCAATGGGTTATTGATTTTAGAGGAGGAAGTACACGAACGGATCGTTGCTCCCGGATATGGCCCCCATCAATGGTCTGTATTAAATAAAGCATATCGCGACTCGCGAGTAAACATTAAATTTCAAAATAATTAGGTGCAAAGTTTTCATGGTTTTCAGAGCATTTTTCAGTTCAACTTTAAGAATTTTTGTTCAATAAGACTTCTGTTGTAGTCGTTTAAAATTTCGCACGTGTGATTTGACCAAGCTTTCTTTGGTGTTTACGATATCGGCCTATCATAAAAATGAATACTGGTATCATTGCCGGCGTGTAGGCCTATTTATTAGAAAATAATGATATTATTAGGGAGAGGCTTATAGTATAAATAATACCGGTAGGCATTAAGAAAATGTGTTGCATCTAATTTCAAACATTGAATGTTGGAAGCATTGTATATGGTATAAGCCTATACACATGCAAAAATAACATACAAAAAAAACAAACAAAAAAACCGATCATTTTTATCATAATTTTTTTTTTCATAGACTTCCGTTGCAGTCGTTTTGGAATTCGCATGTGGTTTTTCGGTCTTTTGTCATTCCACCCTTGATGAAATATTTGATTTCCGAATTTGAGAAATTTAAGAAAGGAGTTTATACAAACAAAATAATGCATTGTTAACCAGAATTGAGGCGTCAGATCGTGCCTATATGTCCTTAATACCGAGTTGCCTAATTTGTTCATAGACTTCCGTTGCAGTCGTTTTGGAATTCGCATGTAGATTTTCGGACTTTCACTCTTTCAAGTTTCATTCTTCTGCATAATATAACTCTAAATATTTGATTTCTGAATTTGAGAAGTATGTACAAACAAAATAGTGCATTGTTAACACTGAAGCGTCATCAGATCGCGCCTCTGTCCTTTGCAGACCGAAGTTGGTATGCTGGCGGGTATGCTGGTCACTTTTGAGAAAACAAAATGACATGATGGACGAGCAATTTGACAAAGATTATCTTTGTCAAATGAGCTAGATATTTGTTCTCTTTGCACTTAAATAGACACAAGAAATAGATCGGATCTCTTTCTTTGTTCTGTATTTGTTTCTTTCTTTTTCAGAATGTCATTGTAATGACAAATTGATAATTTTAGCCCATATTGTCATGATTCAGTACCACAATAAATAGGCCGACATGCGCACCCCTAAAACCCCCCTGTTTTTGTTTTGTTTTTGTTTTTGTTTTTTGTATGTAGGCCTATGTTTTTTGTTTTTGGCCCGTTTACCCCACCGTATGAGACCTCATATTTTACTAGTGCCTTCCCAAGATTCCCCAGCACCATATTTTTCTTGTTCTCCTCCAAAAAGGCAATTAATGCTCTAATATTATGAGATTCATGCAATCCCCGACCCCATAATGCCTTGTCATTCCTCCCAAAAATGCATATTTGTGCACCCAATACCCTACTGTTGCAACACTCTGCTCCAAAAGACCCAATATTTAGCATCTGACCCTATACTGAACCCATTTTAGGATCTTGACCATCTTTAACGGTCATAGGGTGAGCTGAAACAAATTGACTCTGATCGACTCATAGTCATAATTCAGCTGAACATTGGAGTGGAAGAATCCTGGGGATTCACTTCAATTTGAAATGGATACAGGTGCCGCACTAAGGGGCATTCGGTGAGAGCAAAATGTAAAAAATATGGGGTCATTGGGTGAGAGCATGGTTTTAAGCATTCGGTGAGAGCAAAATGTAAAAAATATCATCGGGGTCATTGGGTGAGAACATAACCTTTTTTTAAATGGAATCTTTGGGTGGAACCGAAACAGCGCCACAGAAACCTCGAAAATCGAATTTCTAGTTCTAAATGGCTTCAAATGTCTTCATTTTTCAAAATAAGCAGCAAAATCAGTGATAAACCAAGTTGCTGTTCAAATTGAACTGGCAAGGGTCTTTGGGTGACAGATCAAATGTTTTAATAAGGGGTCTTCGGGTGAAAGAGCATCATCCGTCCATATCTAGGTATATCAAACACCCAGATTTGGAAGCATTAATAGTGGATCGGTTTATGCCGTGTGCATGGTCAGGTACAGTGTCGACACAAATAATAGCACCTATTTCTTAAATAAAGTAAGATGACTTTCTTTTTCAAATTAAAAAATATAATATATTTCTTTCTCTCTTTCAGTAACTTTCTTTTAATTTTATTCCACATTTTAACAAAACATTGCTTTGTCTTTTTAGCATGTTTTTGTCTATAAACACTATCCTCAATATACTCAAACATGTTCAGCATTCAAACATGTCATCCGTCCATATAGGTATATCAAACATCATCCGTCCATATCTAGGTATATCAAACACCCAGATTTGGAAGCATTAATAGTGGATCGGTTTTATGCCGTGTGCATGGTCAGGCTGTCGACACAAATAATAGCACCTATTTCTTACATAAAGTAAGATGACTTTCTTTTTCAAATTAAAAATATAATATATTTCTTTCTCTCTTTCAGTAACTTTCTTTTAATTTTATTCCACATTTTAACAAAACATTGCTTTGTCTTTTTAGCATGTTTTTGTCTATAAACACTATCCTCAATATACTCAAACATGTTCAGCATTCAAACATGTCATCCGTCCATATCTAGGTATATCAAACATCATCCGTCCATATCTAGGTATATCAAACACCCAGATTTGGAAGCATTAATAGTGGATCGGTTTTATGCCGTGTGCATGGTCAGGCTGTCGACACAAATAATAGCACCTATTTCTTACATAAAGTAAGATGACTTTCTTTTTCAAAAAAAAAATATAATATATTTATTTCTCTCTTTCAGTAACTTTCTTTTAATTTTATTCCACATTTTAACAAAATATTGCTTTGTCTTTTTAGCATGTTTTTGTCTATAAACACTATCCCTTAATATACTCAAACATGTTCAGCATTCAAACATGTCATCCGTCCATATCTAGGTATATCAAACATCATCCGTCCATATCTAGGTATATCAAACGCCCAGATTTGGAAGCATTAATAGTGGATCGGTTTTATGCCGTGTGCATGGTCAGGCTGTCGACACAAATAATAGCACCTATTTCTTACCTAAAGTAAGATGACTTTCTTTTTCAAATTAAAAAAATATAATATATTTCTTTCTCTCTTTCAGTAACTTTCTTTTTAATTTTATTCCACATTTTAACAAAACATTGCTTTGTCTTTTTAGCATGTTTTTGTCTATAAACACTATCCCTCAATATACTCAAACATGTTCAGCATTCAAACATGTCATCCGTCCATATCAAACATCATCCGTCCATATCTAGGTATATCAAACACCCAGATTTGGAAGCATTAATAGTGGATCGGTTTTATGCCGTGTGCATGGTCAGGCTGTCGACACAAATAATAGCACCTATTTCTTACATAAAGTAAGATGACTTTCTTAAAAAAATAAAAAATATAATATATTTCTTTCTCTCTTTCAGTAACTTTCTTTTAATTTTATTCCACATTTTAACAAAATATTGCTTTGTCTTTTTTAGCATGTTTTTGTCTATAAACACTATCCCTCAATATGCTCAAACATGTTCAGCATTCAAATTCAAACATGTCATCCGTCCATATCTAGGTATATCAAACATCATCCGTCCATATCTAGGTATATCAAACACCCAGATTTGGAAGCATTAATAGTGGATCGGTTTTATGCCGTGTGCATGGTCAGGCTGTCGACACAAATAATAGCACCTATTTCTTACATAAAGTAAGATGACTTTCTTTTTCAAATTAAAAAATATAATATATTGCTTTCTCTCTTTCAGTAACTTTCTTTTAATTTTATTCCACATTTTAACAAAACATTGCTTTGTCTTTTTAGCATGTTATTGTCTATAAACACTATCCCTCAATATACTCAAACATGTTCAGCATTCAAACATGTCATCCGTCCATATCTAGGTATATCAAACATCATCCGTCCATATCTAGATATATCAAACACCCAGATTTGGAAGCATTAATAGTGGATCGGTTTTATGCCGTGTGCATGGTCAGGCTGTCGACACAAATAATAGCACCTATTTCTTACGTAAAGTAAGATGACTTTCTTTTTCAAATCAAAAAATATAATATATTTCTTTCTCTCTTTCAGTCACTTTTTTAAATTTTATTCCACATTTTAACAAAATATTGCTTTGTCTTTTTAGCATGTTTTTGTCTATAAACACTATCCCTCAATATACTCAAACATGTTCAGCATTCAAACATTCAAATTAACTATACGATATTTCTAAATTGCCATACTAGTAATTTCAATGTAAGTATTTCCCAGTAATTTCCGATATCAGAGATGCCACCTTTTCTTCTTTTGCCCGAATTCCTTCTTTTATAAAGTCATTCTTTCCACACTTTTAGGCATCTTCAGCCCATTTGGGGACTTTTTAAAATCTAAATTTACACATTACAAAAAAAAGTCTGTCCACAAAAGTACAAACCAAATCTGTGGCATCGGGGTCGATGCTTTGCGTCACACGCGAGCGCGACGCGACGCATAAAGAGCGTGGTGCACAAATCGCGCAGCAGTTGGCGCGCCAAGAAGCATTGCACTGAAATTTTTTTTCCACAAACTGGTTTAATTTTAAGTTTCATATAAATAACTCGTTATTTTTCCTATTCACGCGCGCACATAGGTCTTCCATATCTAGGTATATCAAATACCCAGATTTGGAAGCATAGAAAGTGGGTCGGTTTTTGCCGTGTGCTTAGTCAGGCTGTAGCCATTTGATAGATAATTATTAAACATCTTTGTAAAGGGGATAACTTTCTGCATCAAAATTAAAAATAAAATATATTTCTTTCTTATTTTGTTTTCTCTCTTTCAGTGACTTTCTTTCAATTTAATTCCACAAACCATTCCTTCAAGTTGTCTATTTTGCCTGCTTTTTGGATGTTTTTGTATAATAGGCCGATATATTAAACAGTTTTGAACTGATTTTCTTTCCTTCATTTGTTTTTTCTTCCTTTCTTTTCATATAAAATCAGGCTAATTATCTGTTTGAAGGCAGAATGAATAGGAAAACCATGTTTGTTTCTTTCTTCATTCATTCGAAGGTCTATAAACATTAACCCTCATACTCAAACATGTTTCACATTTAAACATGTTTACAAATTGATGACAAGAGTGCGATAATATAGGGGCATTGATTTAATTTTAAACTATAGCTTTTAGCCTTTTATACATGCACATCATATACTTCTAGCAAACACCTACAATGTAAATCCAAACGTTTAGGTTTTAAGCACTTATTTAATCACCCCAGATAGAAGGTGTAACACTTTTAAAACACAAATGTGTTTATTTCGTCCATGGTGTGTTTACAACCTACACACTCTGCGTAATGGATAAACACATTTAGTGTTGCAGTATTAAACATGTTTAATATCACGAACACTGCACTCAGACACAAATAGACACTAAACCAAACATTCTGTTTAAGTTATCAACACTTTGTTTATTAAAATAAACACACATTGCATTTATTAATTAAACACATGTACATGTAAGTGTTTATCAGGCTGTAACAATTTTTAAACACAGCAAGGTATTTACTTTACCAATACTAAACACAATGTTGAAAATACAGTTGAAATTAAACACATGTACAAAGTACACACATTGGTGTATATACTCTAAACACTTTAAATATTTAGCTATTTCAGTATCAACGTTCATTGAAAAAAATGTTTGACTTATTTAAACACATTTTTTCTTTCTATATGACTTATTAAACATTTTAATACAAATACATAAAATTGATGGATGATATAAACACAAATGTTTAGCAATTTACACATTGTTTACCTTCTAAACATGTTACAGAGTGATAAATGAATGTGTTTAATTGCTAAACAGTTTTATAATGTTTTGGCAAGTCTACCTCTCAGAAATACTGTAATTGTGAGTTGCCAAAACTTCTTAATTATTCATGCAAGCTATAGTAAATATATAAATATCTCACAAAAGTAACTACCCCCTCCCCTTAAATAACAGCCATTACTCAAAAATGGGCAATTGTATTACAAATCTGTAAAATGTGTTTATTTCTGCACATTTTAACACCTCATTTGTAGCAATTATCTAAATATTGACGTCATGGCATACATTTAAATCAATGTAACCCAAGATTTGAAAGTTGCAGTAAATTCTATTGATTTGTATTCAATATAATGGATGGAAATCTCTGTAAAGATATCCCAGAGTGTTTTTGCATTGTTGTTTTTACAAGTGCAATTTTCAAATCTGGACCTCACTACATTAAATTGACCTGTGTTTAATTGAATACCTGAGTGGAAGAAGGACTCAACTCCATTTTACCAAAATGAGTTTATCATATCTTAGAAGACCTGTACCGTTGTCATTGCAACATATATCATTTTGAAGGTATGTTATAATGTAAACTGGCCTCAAAAAGAAACTTATAATTTTTCACATGGTCATATCTTAAAATCCTCACCATAAAATGAACAAAAATTGCACACAGGATTACTTCAATACTCTACTCTAAACACATGTCAGTAACCAAGCAGTTGTTCAACTGACACAACAGCAAAATGCACTGACATGGAATACCTTTCTGGACCAAAATTCACATCCCAACAGATTTCCTTTGTTGGGTTCCAATTATTCGCCTGTGAATGTGATCCCGGAAGCTGTTCCGGATGTGTCAGTTGGACAACTGCTTGGTTACTGAAGTGTGTTTAGAGTAGAGTATTTAAGTTATCCTGTGTGTAATTTATGTGCATGTACAGGCGAATAATTGGAACCCAACAAAAGAAATCTGTTGGGATCTGAATTTTGGTCCAGGAAGGTGTTCCATGTCAGTGCATTTTGCTGTTGTGTCAGTTGGACAACTGCTTGGTTACTGACATGTGTTTAGAGTAGACTATTGAAGTAATCCTGTGTGCAATTTTTGTTCATTTTTATGCAGAGGATTTTAAGATATGACCTTGTAAAAAATTATAAGTTTCTTTTTGAGGCCAGTTTATGTTCATGTACCAGTACTCAAAAACAGTCTATCTCTTAAAACTTTTCCAAATAGTGTGTTTTTGTTAGTAAAAGAAAGTGTTGATGGAGTTGGGCTCTTCTTCCACTCAGGTATTCAGTTGTTTTCTGGGCTATCGTATCAAATGAGGTGTTAAAATGCACAGAAATAAATTCTGCTTCCAACGTATTTTACAGATTTGTAATTCAATAGCCTGTTTTTTAATAATGGCCATTATTTAGGGGGTTAGTTGTTTTCTTTAAGATGTTTACAATTGAAATGTAAATGGAGAAGTAATCCAAAAATACTGGGGGGGGGGGGTAAAAACATTGATTTTGAGACCATAAAAACATCAGACTTTTTATAGTTTATATACCGGTATAGGCTCAATTATATAGTTTTCAAAAACACTGGAAACTCAAAATTTGTTTTTGGTACACTTTTTGAAATCTAGAAACTTCTAAAAATATATCTTGCATGAACAGTTAAGTTACAAAAAAAAACCCAGTATATCTTAAGGTAAGCACCGGGAGAATTCGCGATGCGCAAAAACCGCTGAAATTCACGAATTTTGGGTATAATCGCGCATTTTAGGTTCGGCCGCGAATTTTAAAATTTTTTCTAAGATATCCATTTTTAAAGTATTCATTTTCCAAAAAACGCAAGTTTTTACTAAAATTGAAAGAATCCATGGCGATCTGCAATACAATTCATGCAGAAAAAAGCACAGTGCAATTTTGACAGTCGTAAACATGAACCCGGAAGTGAGCACACAATTCGGGTCGCAGTGCCGTCGTGTATAGAAACCAGAACATGAATGGCTGATTATCGTGTTGTTAGTGGATAGATGTCCAATCACTGCACTGGTTAGAAACTTTTATTGATTAATCGGTAGTATTGATTAATTTGTTAAAAATGAGCGGAGTTGAAAGCTGGTTGTGTTTTTGCGATGGGGAGCGTTGAATCACAGATTCTCAATGTGTTGAGAATCTATGGTTGAATTCCGGTGTTGAACTTGAAGTTTGCTGAATGAATGAGCCGTTCAAGTTGACTGAAGGCATTTTACGGGAGTCTCTGCGCAAGTCGACTCGCGTCGCAATTTCCACTCCTGCAGTGGAAGGATTTCCGATTTCAGAGGAAAAAAAGAAAACATTTAAATTTTTTTTAAAAACTACAAATTTGAACTTTTTTGGGAAAATGCACGCATTTTGGGAATATTATGGACAAATCGCGCAAATCACGAATTTTCTAAAACTGGTGCGCGAAATTTGCTCTCAAAAATTGCGCATTTTCCCGGTGCTTATCTTAAGGTTAACACAGCCTAAATGTCTGACATGATATTTTGAATCCATTTCGAAAACTGTTCTGTAATTATTGGTAATTGTCACTTAAATCAACCATTGGTGGGATGAATGTTAGACAGTCGGGTACATGCGGGACACAATCAACCCATTAAAAAAGTATGACATTGTTCATGATGTTCAATTTGTTCTTCCATAGCCCAGTGCAATTTTTGCCTGCAATACTGTTAAATACCACATGCTTTGTGTGCAATTGACAAATAAAAGTAGAAAATTGTATCTTGATTTTCAGTGACGTTTTCTTAGTCAGGTGACACAAAGCATGCAAAATTTGTATATTTTACACTACACATATTTCAGGCAAAAATGCACACAAGGCTATTCAAGTTCAATGTTGATTTTTTTCAGAGGGTTATCACTCCCCTGTCCCCAGCAGTACACAACAGGTTACAGGTACTCAAATTGAAACACATAAAACAAGATATCAAGTTGAAAATTTAAATATAGTCAACTGGACTTACTATTTTTTGTCTAGATTTCCAGTTGACTAGATTTAAATTATTTGATATTTTTTATACCTGGATAACTGAGAATATACACAAATACATTTACAAGGCAATCAGTTGGAGAAAGGCACCTGCAGAGCTATCCATACACTGTATGTTCACACCATCTCCTACAATGTAGTTGGTTTCGTTGAATATTACAAGATGAGGCAGCTCACCACTCTTCAATGCAGCGTTGAATTGATATTTGACACATCCTGTCATAAAAACACAAAAGGAATCATTATAATTCATGTGTAGCCTAAATATTTAAAACCAGGTTATAGGAATTAAATCAGCGCTCGAAATAAAGCGCGTCCTTGCGTCAAATACCCATGAAAGTAGGCGCGGACCGTGTGACCCGTAAAAATTGAACCAAGCAAAGAGCAGAAAATCCTAGTTTTTTGTTCCACAGGAAAATCTGGTTCATGTGATACATCCCGCTCCCTGGGGTACACTTCATTTTTCTTTCCCTTCAAGTTTTCAACCCGGGTTTTCAATTTTCTACAATATACATACTGTGATCGCCGTAGCTAATTCTCTCTCTTGAAATTTCAAAGGCAAGGGTCCGGGGTCGGACCCTTGAAAATTGGTGAGGACCCTTGAAATATTTCGAGGCCTGAATTAAATAAATCTCGTTTTTTATTATCTTGCAACATTATATTTTAAATATTAATTGATTAACTTTTAAGTCTTAAAAGACTTCAGAGCAAAAGATATTAACTTGTACAGTGGGAGGATAGAGTGGGCAAAGAAAAGGGAAGGGAGAGAAGAGCAAAGGACACCTGATTCACAGTTTGGTCCATGTCTAAGTTATCAAAAAGCTCGAAGTCACTTTCTGATTTGACATGTGCATCTAGATAGTTTTTGTTTTGTTTGTTTTCTTTCTTCTTGTGCCTGGATTACTCATTCAGTGGATGTTTTAAGGTATCATATGTTCTTCCATGAGGCCCAGGGGTCACATTAAAATAGTAACACTTTATTGGAGAATTTTATAGTAACACTTTAGTGAAGAAATATTGCATAGCAAATAACTAGCTAAAAAACCTCAATATGGTATTAATTTTAGGATTTTGCCCATTTTATACTAAATATATTATATATTGTTATACAAAAAATTCTCGGACAAGCAGCAGTTAGCATCTTGCATGATTGTCGGAAGTTTGTGGTGCTCTGCGTGGATTCAACTTGTATGATGCGACGCATACATGCGCATTTATCGTGCATATTTTACAGTGTATTTAACTGTACATGCACTGTTTGAGATTTTTTTTTGTTTCAGTCAGCAGTACAAAAAATGCACACAATTCACAGAAGTTCACTTGAAACAAGGGAATATGGTATGTGATACCAGGTGTACTAACCTCTTTGATGATGATAATAGACTTTGTCTTGTCTCCCTTTCCGATCCAATATAATGCGGAACACTTCTCCATAGCTTGTATGGCACATATCATCTGTCAATCAAAAAAAAAAGAAATTTAGAATGTTTACCTTTACCTTAAGGGATCTAGAATGAGCGTTTATTGCGTTTCGACAGTATTTTTTGTGGGACATGAGAGCACCTCAGACCTATCGAATTGCATTCTGAATACTGAAGCATGTCTTTCTGATATCAAATAATTTTCATTTTTGAAAATCACAATATACGGGTAATACAAATTTTATGACAAATTATAAAAATTGATATTTTTCAAATTTTGATATATAACAGTCCTCAAGTAAATTATATAAATCTAATGATATATTCTTAAAGTGTATGTAGCTGGGAGGAAAAGCCGACGGTCAATTGAAAATTTTGACCTTTCATATTGAAGATATGGATTTTTTTCCCAAAAAGACCTAATTTTTTTGTGTGTTTTGGGAAAAAATCCATATCTCCAATCTGAAAGGTCAAAATTTTCAATTGATCGTCGGCTTTTCATCCCACCTACATACACTTTAAGTATAAATCATCAGATTTGTAAAGTTTACTTTGAGTACTGTTAAATATCAAAATATCAATTTTAATGATTTGCCATAAAATGTGTATTAAATTATGTAATTTCAAAAATCAAAATTATTTGATATCAGAAGGACATTCTTCGTATTCAGAATGCAATTCGATATGTCTGATGTGCTCTAATGTCCCAAAATAAATACCGTCCAAACGTTCATACCCCACCCCTTAAGTCTTCTTAAATATAATAACTACATGAATACAATCATCAACCAATTCAAGACATTGGTGCAAATGCTCAATTTTGTTGCTAAATTGAGTTAGGCATGGTTTTGTATAAGGTTGGTGAGCTATAATACACGCATTGTTGGCACTCATAGAATGAAATAGCAATTTTCTTTGTTTTACCTCATTTGTTTGGCATAATAATTAATTCATCATAAATGTGACTTGTTTTCTGGTATTTTCAGTGACAAAGCCAGCTCAAGCAGTACCGGTACTTGTGTCCTTCAGTTTGTTCATTCGTTTGTACATTCACACTTGCACTGGAAGGTAACCCTTTAGCGTTTGTGCAGGGTCTCCTTAAAATGTCTTGCGAATTTGGAATTTACACACATTACCGGTAGTGAATTAAATCCAAATATTTGTGGATTAATTGAAAACTAAATAACATCATGTTTAGTTCTGTATTACTTATTGACAGTGTAAAAGGTTTGTTCAAAATATTGTACAATTACAAAAATATGACTTTAAGGGCAGAGTAATGGAAGAGAACATGCCCCTTTTCCAGCTTCATTATTTCCCAAGTTTAAGTCCAAAGTATATAAAACTTTTTGGAATGGAAACAAAAGTCGGGGAAGCATTATAGTAAGATCAGATTTAAACAATTTAAATGTTTAGTTTTTGAAGTTCACAACATTGATTTTGAAAATGACCAGACATACAAAATTACAATTTTATATTTTCAGCAAAATTAATACAGAAATAGATCAGCTGAGAAACAATGAAAAGGTCAAACTAAAAAGCCACTAAAAACTGAATATGACAAAATGTATTTTAGAAATCATTAACATGTATTATATACACATTTAAGTGTTTATTACATTATCAGTTCAGAATATTTTAGATTATAAATTTGATGTCTGTTCTGATAATATAATATATATGCATGTAAGTTTGATGCCTACATTATACAGTATAACTGTATTTTTGAGGTATATCGCATTTGTGATTTGTCTTGAAATTTATTGGGGCAACATAACATTGTTAAAAATACAAGTGTTTCCTGCTACATAATCGGTTGTCTGTGATTTTCAAACCTTTTTGAATATGTGAAAAATTACACTTGTATTTGACAGTATTTCCACTTCTTTTATTATCCTGTCGGAATGACTTGTATACAACATAATATGGGAAGGTGATTTACATCTGACAATGTCATTCAGGCAGGATAATAAATGAAGAAACTGAAAAAAAAACCACCGAAATACTAGTACCGATAATATGTATTTACCATGGCCACACAAACATGTAAATATAGCTCCTTGGTTGCCTCATGTTGGACTCTTGAAGAGAAGCTTCTTCACAATAACATCTAGGTGCTGAGAAGGTGTCCAGTAGAAGAATCACAGTCTGCGACAACACATGTATAAGTAGGCCCTTCATAGTAGTGTTTTGACTGCTGTACACAGTAGATGCATCATATAACTGGCAAGTCTGCAAAAGACAACATAACAAGAATAAATTAGTACTGTATTTTCTTGCCAAGCAAACTGCTGTGTAAAATCACCACTGAACAATAAATAATAATATTAGTAGTTATTAGGTGAAGCGGAGGGATGGTACGGGGGAAATTATCGTGCGCGATGTGTCATACTGGGTGAAGCGAAGGCTGAAAACAGTATGACACTGAGCGCACGATAATTTCCGCACTAAACCGACGCTGAACCTAATAACTAATTTATCATACCACTAAGTCATTCTAAATATTGAAATAATTACGTTTTTAAACATTTTAATTCTTGCTAAATAGGAAAAATATTACAAAAAATAGATGACTGTTCGCCATTACAGGTTGCGTGCATTTTACGCTACCGGTTTACGCTGATTCGCCTTTATACGCTTACCTCGCCATTACATCGCCAGTATCGGCCTTTGCGAAATACGCCTCACTGACTAGATATAAAGCGTAAAATACGCACTCACTGACAAGATACGAAAATATATTAGGTTAGCGGTGTTCTTTGATGTTTACCTTAGTGGTATGATAAAAACACCCACCCACTTGTTGTGTCGCGATCGGCTGCGGTGTGAGTTGTGTCATGCTTCAGTGAATCCGACTCGATTTTTAATGCAATGATCTCTACTCTCTAGCCTCAAATGTGAACCTAATTGGTGAGCAAATTTGTGACTAGACTTCTCGAGCAAGTTCAGAATGGCAAATTTCAGAAGAAAGCATCATTTGAATAATTACATTTTTTGTACACAGAAATATCATTTATTTATTATATTGAAGATTTAAGCTTGCACTGATCATGACTATAAAACCGAGAAAAAGTAAAAAGGAAGTAAAGCTCACACATTTTCTTTGTCAGGGTTCTTTGTGTACAATGTAGTGTGATACTGATACCGTACTTCAATGTAAATGACAAATTATTACAGGCACGACACACTTTTCTTGTTTTAAGCTGTCTGCAAAATTAACGAGCTTTGGAGCGAGTTTTACAAATTACAATAATTATTTAATTTCTTGGTCGGCATGACGTCACTCACGATCATAGATCGCTTCATCTCATTGGTTGTTTTTGCCAGGGTTTAGCTGTTCCATCTTGCGCCCTTGGACACAACAAAATTGCTAAATTTATATTTAATTATATTATTTTAATTTTGGATTTTTTCCTTTAAAAAATAACTTTTAATGACTTTTACTTGCTACTTTCTAACATGAATCATGTATCAACAATAATGATGAATAAACAAACAGCATAACTGCACTTAATATACTATAACATGTGTAAAAGTAAGCATATTAATATTAAAATAATTAAATGCAGACTCCCGTCAAAACGGGTTGATAATTAGTTGTGATAGGCCTACTAAATAAAGAAAATAATAGATAATTAATAATTAAAAGTCACCTTGTCCTATTTTTAAAATCATGAACAGTAAACTCAGAATCAATTGTGAAGGGCCTAAGCATTAAAGGAGTATTTCCGATTTCGTGATCCTAGCATCCTCTTTTTACGACATTTTCCAGTAGATATCCATGAAAAAGCTTATTCCCAAAATTTCAGTTGATTCCGATTATGCATGATTATGTGTATATACTGCTCCATAGACAATGTGTTGTAATTTTGTTCTGGAATACCAGAACGAAATTCAAATTTCAAGATATCTTTGCTAAACGAATTAATCTGCAAGAAATATTTTGTACATAATAAACATAAATGTAACCAGAGGTTTCCAGTGATATATAAATCTCAACTTTTTTGAGAAAAGTTGGGGATGATGCTGTGCTGGGGATCACACAGCCTCATTTTGTGATCCACGACAGCCTCATCCCTACTTCTCTCAAAAAAGTTGAGATTTTTATACCACTGGATACCTCTGGCTACATAATGTATTTCTTGCAGATTAATTCGTTTATAGCCAAAATATTAAATTCTCGATCATGACTCCATGAGAGCCAACTTGGGTACCCACAGTTATTTGCGCCGAGCGTACTACGCAAATACCGGCGCAAACACAGCTTTTGAGAATTGACCAATCACACGATCGTTGCTAGGCAAGGTCAAGATTCGGTCATGCATGTCGCGCGATCGTGTTATTCTATGAAAAGTATGCTGACACAGAAGGTACATCCTCTCATGATCGAGAAATTGTTATTTTGGCTATAGCAAAAATATCGCCAAATTTGAATTTCGTTCTGGTATACCAGAACGAAATTACTTACAGTGGCCTATGCCATGAGCAGTGTAATACACATAATCATGTTTAACTCGCATTACGCAAAATCGGAATCAACAAAACTTTTGGGAATAAGCTTTTTTCGTGGATATCTACTGAAAAATATCATAACTTAGAAGATGCTAGGATCACGAAATGAAGTGTTATTGTAAAAATTAAAGAAAGATATTAAAAGTTGATATTTAATTGTTCGATATGGGATAACATTTTTACTGTTTGGGTTCACTTTGCATAATTATTTATGAATTAGTACTCAATTAGATCATAAAAATATTGGAACTTACGTCGTCGTTGGGTTCTCATCGGCAGAGCATTGGCCATTGGCATTGCAGAGTGAGTCATGTCATTCAGTAAGTAATACAACATGTACAACTACAAGTTACATGCTAACGCCTTGGCTTTGCCTTTGGTTGTTGAAACACGGAAATTGCGATAAAGAAACCGCATTCTTTTTCTTCCCTTTTGACAATAGTACTACACCGTCCGTGATCATGATACAATTTAATTTTACCGGCTTCGGCTTGAGGAGTAATTATAAATTGATATGATATTTTTTAAATTTGAACTTTAAAAATACGGAAATCGTCTCGTTCGAGTCGTTGTTTTCATAAATGCAGCTCGTATGAATTGTCGCCAGATATGGTGAGGGCGCTATCACTCTCATTTGGCAGAATTCCTCGATTTGAGAGTAACTCTCAAACGAGCTATTTTATGGATTTGAGAGACTCTCATATTGGACAATTCTTCGATCTGTGAGTACTCTCAAATGAGGGTTTTCCTGGATTTGAGAGACTCTCAAACTGGACATTTCATCGATTTGAGTGCTCTCAAAGCAACTCTCAGATCGAGGAATTCCTTTGCTCACATAACTCCTTATTTGCAACGTTTTTACAGAAAAAAGTGGAATTTGTCATTCGGATTGGCATGCATTTTGTCAAATTAATATAGATTTACCAATGTTAAAGACGAGAGGGCGCTAGGCCATTAAAAACACTGGTGTTAACATAATCTGTTCTCTCCCGATTTTATTGACATAAGCAATCACCTCTATTGAAATAAGCTGATTGGTACTTCAGAGTTAACAATGAAGTCAGATTACAGTAACTTACTGAATCCCTTGCGTTTTCGTATCTGAACAAAAGACTTACGGAAACTGAAAAGATAAAAAGACCCTTGTATAGGAAAACGGACAGTAACTGCAGTATGTCCACAAAAGCTTTCACCTACTGAAAGAGCAGCGTAATTTCACAGTCTGCGGGTTCTTTTACAGGTCATACTTTGGAGAAAGCTAACAAACAATGACTTGATTCCAATTTAAAGCAATGGGGCTGGAAACACTCTGACATCGTACTAGCACCGGTCCTTACAAGTTTAGATGCAGCACTACAAAGCTTGCTTAAGTTTGTACGATACAATTAGCTACAATTGTAAACTTTCCTCCAGGAATTCTTGTGAAAATAACGGATGATCCTCCCAGCAAACACAAAAACGTTTTAAAAACGTTTTAAATAAGTTATATTTTGGCTTTTGGTTTAGGTAAAAACGTTTTAATAACATTAAAATGTCGGGTTATATAAAGGTCATGATAACGTTTTATAACGTTTTGTATGAAAACACACTACAACAATATTTTTTTAATGTTTTCAAAAAATGTTATTGTAAACTATTTTTGCAAACATTTGTGCCAAATATTGTGTCAATACTTAAATAACATTATGTTAAAATATTTGAACCCAGCAAACACAGAAATGTTCTTAAAATGTTTTTTCAAAACCTTTTAATAACATTTAAATGTCGGGTTATATAAAGGTCATGAAAACGTTTTTAAAACGTTATTGAAAATATTTTGGGCAAACATTTTTCGCAAAAATATTTTTCAACTCCCCAAAATAACATTCTGTTTAGAATGTTTTGTATCAAGTTTTCAAGAATGTTTTTGGAATGTTATTAAAACGTTTTTATACCCTTTATATAACCCGATATTTAAACGTTTTCTGTAAAACATATTTGTTTGCTGAGCAGTAGATTATCAGAAAATGTTTTTTAAGGTTATGAAAACGTTTTATACTCTTAATATACCCTTTATATAACCCGAGATTTAAACGTTTTCTGACAACCATTTCTAACCTTTTGCGAATGATGTCAAAAACGTTTTGTGTTTGCTGGGCTGTTGCAAAAATTGACTTAAATGTGTCACAGCTTGATGTGAAGATTACACAGGAGAACATTGCCAAAACGCTGAGGCGATTATACTTGTAGATATGAGAACGAAGACAGCTACTTTTGCTTCAGAAGCTGAAATATATATTCACATGTGGTGGCAGCTTTTTTGGATTCTATTGCGACTTGCACTTTAGTGTTGTAAGCCCGGTTTTAAGTAATTGCAACAATTCTCTGACCCTTAAAACCTATACATTCTCTTAAAAACCTATTCCAAGATTAAAATCACCATTATATTGGCTTCAGAAGCTGAGATATTTAGCTAATCATGTTGGATTTTAGCAATATTGAGGGCCATGTTGGATTACAGTGTGAGTGAAGACATACACTTACGAAGATAAATACAAAATTGACCTCTGTGTCACCTAAAACCTATTCAAAGACACTAAAATCATTATCATATCTGCTTCATAAGCCAAAATATACCTAAATATAACATGTGGTGGTAGCCATTTTGGCGGCCATCTTGGATTCCAGTGTGAATGAAGACATCAGTGTTTTAGATACGTACAAATTTGAATTCTTTGACCTCTGAAATATATTCAAGGACACTAAAATCATCATCATATCTGCTTCAGAAGCGGAGCTATATCTAATCATATATGGTGGTGGGCATTTTGGCGGCCATCTTGAATTTCAGTGTGATTGAAGACATCAGTGTGTTAGATTTGTACAAATTTGAATTCTCTGACCTCTTAAACCTATTCAAAGACACTAAAATCATCATCATATCTGCTTTAGAAACTAAGATAGGCCTACAGCTAATTATATGTGAGTGGCGGCCATTTTGGCGGCCATCTTGGATAAAACGAATTCCCCAAGGAGGATTGTTTCGGATTTTGGATATGATGTTCTATGATATATTCTGCTTGTCTGGTGCAAAAATCAGCTTTTTACCAATTTTTTCCGGGTATATAGCCACTGTTTTTCCTCTTCAACGACCATACTATACCGTACTCCCTCTGTTTGTTACCAACATTACTAGTCCGAGGTTTGTTAGCTTCCAACTACACTCTAAATTTCAAGGATTTAAAATAAATCCCAAGGGACTGTAGTTAGGGACCAATCAAGTGTTAGATTTAAAATTAAATCTTTAAGATTTAAAATTCAAATCTATAAGATTAATTTTAAATCTAAAATTGATTGGTCCCTAACTACAGTCTTAAGGATTTATTTTTAAATCCTTGTAATTTAGAGTGTACAGCTTCCTCGGGCTTTCGCGATCAATAAACTGGTAGATTCCAAAATCCGAAAATTGTTATTGAAGTGAGCCATTTTAATATAATTTTGCAAGATATGTTGCATTCAATAACTTTTATTGGATAATCACCTATAAATATATAAACTCTTTATGACCATTTTACTATTGGACACTTTAATTTTAATAAACATCATATAATTTTGAGTTCAACGGAAGGCGTGATTACCCCTAACACCAGTAAAAACCACAAAATACCACGATGAAAAATTCATAACATGCATGCATCCCAGGGTCTGCGATGACGCAATCACCCAAAGTGTGATATGCTCACGGAATTGCTGGCCGGGCAGCAATAACCCGAGCAGCTACCGGTCCGCGATCGTTCGCTTGGCATGCGAGGGGTCAAAGGTTCGAATCCTGGGGTGCCAAGTCAAAATTCTTCTTCTTCTTGAAAAATTCGGATCTTCTCTGACTTCCGATACCAAAAAGCATGGGTCAGTGTTAGCAGGGGCGGCGCCACAGGGGGGGGCAAGGGGGGGCAATTGCCCCCCCTATGATTTTCAAAAAGAGGTAAAAGGAAGGAAAAGAGAAAGAGAAGAAGGAGAGAGAAAAGAAAGGGGAGATAAAGAGAGGAGGGAGAAGAAGAAAAGGAGCCATTCCCCTCCCTGGCCATGGTTAGAAGGAGGAAACTCCCCCTTCGGACATCTTGCCCCTTGTGAAATGCTGACCTACGCGGTTTTAAAGTTGTTGGTTTTTATATTTTGGGCCCATTTTCGGCAAATTTTCCCCATAAAAGTCACATGGCTTCTCTTGCCTTTTCTCCCAACTCATAAAGAACCTAGTTTTTTCGCTCGCTACACTCGCGAATGGGCAAATTTTGTTCTTTTCTAAACTGAAAAAGCATAAAAAACAGGGTTTTTTTCCCTCGCTACGCTCGCAAAGTGGAATTTTGGGCTTTTAGTGATCATAGGGGGGCGACTATACCTCCCGTCTACGCTCCTGATTACGGCTTTCAGTTTGAAATATTTCCAACCTTAAGACCCACCCCCCCTTCATATATTTTATCGTGCCAATTTATAATAAAAAAACCGGCATATCACATACAATGCAACTGACTTAACATACACCGCGTTGCGACCAGAGGCGTAGAGATCCGACCCGGGTGTGGGGCATATATTAAATCCCCCCAATATTTTGATAGGGTAGATGGTCCATACAATCATTCCCTAATGTTGATGCCTGTATGTGGGTTTCTGACCAAAGTAACCTCATATTTGGCCATTTTAGCCTAAAAAAGTGCCAATTTTTATCGCGCTTCGCGCGACTTTATTTAACATTTCCACCATATTTCACTTCGTGCACATTTGTACAATGAACTTATTTTGTTGCCAAAAGGTGCTGGATTTACTAATTGAGTAGGTCCATGCCTAAAACCAGCGGGCTGAAAGTCGGGCCCGTGAATGAAATCCATAAAAATATGCGGTTGGAAAAGAAATAAATAACCCGCAAAAGGTGCATCAAATGGCTTCATTTGTGCTTTCATTTTTAAAATTTTCCAAATTCTGAGGGGGGCACATCCCCTCAGACATTTCTGCGTCGCGCAAGCAGTGACGGCCTGGCGCTGTCGCGCCGCATAACAAATTTCTAAAAATGTTTTGCCCCCCCTATCAAAATACCCTGGCGCCGCCCCTGAGTGTTAGGGTTAATAATAACATATTTTTTTTATCAAAATTCGACTATGGCATAGTGTAATGCCCATTCAGTGAGTGATCCCAGCGAAAGTGTTAAAAAATATATAGGCCTAATTACTATGAGGATATGTCGTTAAAATTGTCATAGGGTATTTCTGAAACGAAAAATTTGGCAAAATTTACACAATTTTGGACTTTTACAATTTCACTTTTGACAACAGCTAAGAATGCCGACGCCTGAAAAAAAAAATATGGGGGGAGGGGGGAACTGGATTGTGTGGGCAAAATATGCTACCCCCGCGGACGGTAAATGATACGGTTATTTTCTGAAAATTGATATCAAAACTATTTCTTCTTTTCAAAAGAAATTAAATCCACCTGTGTCCAAAAATAAAGAAATACATAAAAATACAGTGAACTGAAAATATTAAAAAGAATGACTAATTTGGGGCAGAAATAAAGAAGTGCATAAAAAAACATTGATAGGCCTACAGAATAGATTTAGGGCCTAAGCCATTTTTCAAAGAAACTCTTTATAATTATACAAAAGCCATAGGCGTAGATCCTGGGGGACAGGGGGATACCCCCCAATATTTTGCCAGGGGGATGGTGATGGTCCATACAATCATCCCCCCAATGTTGACGCCTGGGTTTCTGAAACTTTTTGCGCGCTCCGCACGCATTTGTACCGTAAGGGACCGCTCATTATTAATGGGGGAGGGGGGGCCGGGAGAATGTTGAGCTTTATGGGTGAAAAATACCTAACCCCCCTATTGCGATGAATCAATTTCACGTAACCCCCTATTGAATCAAACAAAATCACATAACCCCCCCTTCAAGCAAACTTAAATATTAATTAATTCAGTCACAGAGATTGGGATTTTGACATTCGGGGTGATGGGTGGGAAACAATTTCTTGAAGTCATAGGGAATCCAGCTCTTTTTGGCAACAAAATAAGTGTATTGTACAAATGCGCACGAAGCGCGAGGAAATTTTTGCCATTTTGAAGCTGAACTGATGAAATATGATGCAAAAGTGGAATAAATTCGCGCGAAGCGCACACAAATTTGCAATTATGTGACTAAAATTGCCAAATATAAGGTTAATTTGGTCACGTCAGAAACCCACATAGGCCTACAGGTGATTGTATGGACCATCCCCCTGGCAAAATAGGGGGAATTTAACCCCCCCCCATCCCCAGGGATCTACCCCTATGCCAATTAGATCTACTTTTGATGAGAAAAAAGAAAGGTGTGTGCTTGGAGGTGGGGTGGTCATGTGGTGAGGAGTGAGAGGTGTGTGTAGCATGTGGCAGTAGCATAGATTTCTTTTTTGACATTGGGGTGATGGGCGGTAGGAAAAAGAAAATATTTCTTGAACTTGGTATAGTGAATCCAGCATTTTGACTATGTTTATAACTATACAAATGCGCGCGAAGCGCGCAATTTTTTGGCCCGATTGAAGCTAAAATGGTGACATATGTTGCAAAATGGGAACAATTTTGTGCAAATAAGACCTTCCAGGATTCTTGGTATTAAAAAAAATAGTGAATGACTATTAAATTTCACATGACCCCCCCTATCAGGAAAAATAAAATCACATAACCCCCCCTGTTTGTCAAAGTGAAAATCACATAACCCCCCCTACATTTTTCCCGGCCCCCCCTCCCACATTAATAATGAGCGGTCCCTAAACTTGTTCTGTGTCGCCAAAAAGTGCCGGATTGACTACATGTATAGGGCCTACTTCAAGATTTTTTTCCAACTCCATCCCCCCCAATGTCAAAAAGAAATCTACGCCACTGACAAAAGTCAAACCAACCACAAAAATATATTAAAAAGTAGTAGTACCAAGAAAAAAGAAGTAAAACAGAAAGCCCATCAATCAATAAATAAAGTCTAATAAACATACACGATGGTTATTGCCTGGGCCAATTAATTATAGAGGGCATTATATTTAGCCTCATATCTAGCGTCTCCGTACGGTCAAAGTGCATTAACATGGCATTCACAAACATAAACAAAAAATAATAGCCCCTCTGGTTCAACGGAGAGATGAGGATAATCGGCCTTTTCGCAATCCTCTCCTGTGTGGTGCTTGTGCAACTCTTCGGTAGTTCCCAAAATCGGGCTCATCCGACACTTTCACCACATAATTTTGTGCTTTTAAGACAAAACATATAAAGCAAAATGCCTCCCAAATTCGATCCCAACGAGATCAAAATCGGTAAGTTTGGCCTTTTCATGAAATATTGGGGAAAAATTTCCCAATTTAGGATTGGGGATATGGTGGATGACGAGCTGTCGATATAGGAAAGCCATGCATGAACGGCACGAGAAAGAAATTCACGTTTTTTTATTTCATGATTATTAATATTTTATGTATTAAAAATCAAATTGCTTTCAATCAATGGTCTTGTTTAAGGCTGTAGCGTATTTTGAACCAGTCATGACATTGAACATCACTCCATGACTCCCTCCATGGCCATGGTCAACAACAGTGAATGTGAATGTTCAACTGCTCCATCGAGTACAAAATGTAGACCAAAACTAAGCAATGAAAAATAAAATAATGCTCACCATGTACATGTCATCATTCATTTCAATCACATGATCTTGCATGATTATAAATGTAGCTTTCATGTTGAATTGTAAAGGTAGAAGCTAAAAAGTGGTACATCACTGTCTGTACCACTTTTTGCTCTCATTTGATTTCTATTTCTTCACAAAATTAAAAAAATGGGTTTAGTACCGTACCCAAACCTGATTGACATCCTCATCCCCCCACTTTTAACATATTGAAATGACTCAAATGAGGCATTCCAAATCGGTATATTTCTGTAGAAATCATCAAAAAACCGGTACCACATTTGAGACTAATTGAGTACCGTATTTTTCAACAGTTTTTGGTGATATCAGAAATACACCGATTTAGAACTCCTGATTTCAATATGTTTTTGCATGAGAAGATAGGATCTCTCATTTGATATCCATTTATTGCATGAATATCATTAAAGGGGGGTAGCCCTATCAGTTTAGGATATGGATTGTCTTCAAACTTGCGTACGGTATACAATTTCAAATATCTTCCCCTTGACACAATCAAACTTGCCCCATTGCCACTGCAGGATTTTGCAATCGAAGAGCGAAGCTACCGGGAACCAAATTACATGGACTGGCAATGGCGCCACTGCACGACCCCAATTGAAACCAGCCAGTCCACCTAATTAATTATTCATGAGCCCAGCACATGACCAGATTCAGCAGCCATCGGAAAAAGCTGAGGTGATTTATGAATGAAAACAAGCTTTTATGAAGATCCGGAAAGTGCTGATTGATGATTTTCGGAAAATTAAAGATGGCGGGCTGTCACTACAGTTTTCAGAATGGGAATACATGCTACCGAACGGAAGTTATAGCTGTTTGAAAAATGACTTTTTACCAGCATGAAATCACACAAAATTTGTGAGTGTCATAGAAGCTTAAATTTCATCCTTTCGTAACTTGATTTAAAAATTTGTTATGGGGTCAGTCCATGTCGAAACAGATTGAGTGTACACCCACCCTCTTGGATTTTGCTCTCCTTTGGCTCAGGGGTACCTTTCATGGATCCCTAGGTGAGGTCACAAGAAAAAATTCAAATTCCATTTCGATTTTATGAATGGCGGGCAATCAAAGTTTGGCGACCTCGACCAAAATTGTGAATTTAAGGGGTCCAAATGACAAAGTGCTCTCTTTGAGGGGCACTTTCTTCTTAATTTAATCAGTTGTGATCCTCTTTTTTTTGTTGTCACTCACTGGCTGTGTCTGAAATACCTAATGCCAAAAAAGATAGATTTGAATTTCGTTGGGATTTCAGAGGGGTCAAAATCAGCACTTCGTACTGTTCAATCAAATTATCTTGATTTTGAAGGACCCATGATAATGTCACAGTGCACTTATAGGTCCTAATTATGTTCAGAATGGATTAACCATATGCCAATGTCTATGAGCAATTCAAAAAAAGAGAAATTTCTAGACCCCTACAGAATTTTAGGCCACCCCTAAAGTGGTTCAGCCACAAATGGCACTTAAAGTCGGCAAATTTTGACCCCTAATAACTTTAGGTGTACACCAGATATGAATTTCTAGTCTTTTGCATCTGAAAGAATGTAGTTTAATGTTACTAGGAACATAAGATTTGTTTTGTATTTTTGTGTTTTAGTATTAAGTTGACGCTTTCAAAAATAGTCATTTTTGCCTAACATACCATGCATACAGGATACGGTACAAAATGCCAATTTTAGTATGATTTTTTTAAATATTTTTGATCACTTTATAGCCATTTGTATTATTTATCCTGATATTTCAAGTTGCTCTTGAGTCAAGTAATAAGAAAAACTACTTTCTAATCCTCTGTATGGATTTTTAAGGGGTCAAAATGCACTTCCTGGCAACGATGCACATGCAAAGTACAGGTTATGGGGGTCAAATTTTCAGAATGCTCCCAATTATGTCAAGTAATATATCAAATTACTCGTATGGTCATGAGGATTCCAAAAATGTATAGTTTGTTATGTGTCAGACCTTTCAGGAGGGCGCTATGACTAAACATGTTCATAGGTCAACGACCTTTTTGAAAGTATCAAAACACAAAAAATACAAAACAAATCTTATGTTCCTAGTAACATAAGACTACATTCTTTCAGATGCAAAAGACTAGAAATTCATATCTGGTGTACACCTAAAGTTATTAGGTGTCAAAATTTGCAGATTTTAAGCGCCATTTGTGGCTGAACCACTTTAGGGTGGCCTAAAATTCTGTAGGGGGTCTAGAAATTTCTTTTTTGAATTGCTCATAGACATTGGCACATGGTTAATCCATTCTGAACATAATTAGGACCTATAAGTGCACTGTGGCATTATCATGGGTCCTTCAAAATCAAAGATAATTTGATTGAACAGTATGAAGTGCTGATTTTGACCCCTCTGAAATCCCAACGAAATTCAAATCAATCTTTTTGGCATTAGGCATTTCAGACACAGCCAGTAAGTGACCACATTCAAAAAGAGGGTCACAACTGATTTAATTAAGAAGAAACTGCCTCTCAAAGAGAGCGCTTTGTCATTTGGACACCTTAAATTCCCAAGATGGTCAAGGTCGCCAAACTTTGATGGCCCGCCATTCGGAAACGAAATTGAATTTGAATTTTTTTCTTCTGACCTCACCTAGGGGTCCATGAAAGGTACCCCTGAGCCAAAGGAGAGCATAATCCAAGAGGGTGGGTGTACACTCAGTCTGTTTTGACATGGACTGACCCTATGGTAAAGAAGGAATTAGTTTAGCGTAAATGGAAGTTTGTTTCATGCAGTCATGCTCTTGTTTACATTGCTCGGTCGTGCATTTCCTTGTTCGCAAGCAATATTCATGATGTTTTTTTTCATGAAATTCTACCAAAAAGTGCCCAATCTCACGCACGTGATTGGCTGGTTTTGAGCATGTGATAGTCATTAGTTATTTAGTAGTAGGTCGCATGTCATAAGGTGGGCATGCAAAAAGGGTGGAGGTGTTACATTTTTCCGAATAGAGTCGCCAATAAAATACTGTAACTTCGCAACCCCTTGGCCTATTGAGTTGATTGATACATCATTTTATAGCTGAATGATGCCTTTATGGCTGTGTGAAGTTTCATTGAAATAGGAATTCAAATTACAGAATAACAGCAGCTTGAATCTGAAAAATCAGGAGTGGAGGCTCAGGTGGTGGCGGCTCAGGTGGTGGCGGGTAATGTATTAGCATAGGAATATGTAAGATTTCTATAGTGTTGGTTTGAATAAATTATTGTATCTTCATAACCCCTTATCATATGGAGCTGTTCAATGTCTCATTTTGGAGCCAATTACTCAAAGAAACAAGATTTACTTCAAAATTGATCAATTTCATATTCCACATTAGCTTCTCATTACATTTTGTACCACAGGTTGCCTCTAAATGAACAGAAGTCAATGCAATCACGTGCAAAAGCTGCAAAGGTCGATATCTCCTTTAATATTCAATGTATCATGATAATGTATACATTTTCTGAAAGGAAATTGCACAAGGAAACTAATTTTAGCATTTTGAAAATGGTAGGAAGTAGTGTTGGGAAAATATGAATGATTAATTGAAATTTAATTGAAAAATATCAACTTTTTTTATGCACCCTGTATATCGTGAACGCGATTACATAATTTTTTTTTGAAGGGTGAGACTGGTGCATCACTATGTTGTGAACATATCCTGGCACATTGGACAAAATCCAATTTCAGACATTTGTTGTGGGGTATTTTATGTGAAGAATGTCCAATTTGAGAAAAACGCATTTGAAATATCAGATTTACATTGCCGCCTATGCACTAATTAATCATTAATTGGGCAATTATGCCAAACCGAAAAGCATTTGTAACTAAAAATTGGTATGAATAATTAGAGGGTAACATTGCCTACAACATATCAAAAATACTTTTTTTGTCAATTTTGACCATGTAACACAAATTACACCACCTTATGACATGCGACCAGTAGTGCTTTTGCTCATTTGCATAGATGAAATTCGGTTGGCAAGTTTGATTGTGCTTGATGCATCTATGCAGGGTTCCCGTTAAGGTTTTAAAATGTGCGTCCGTAATGACGCAAGTTTGCTGACGAGGTTGCAAAAACTTGCGTCCAGACAGATTTTAAAGCGTCCATCTGAAATTCACGATTATGACGATACACACATACCCCGGGTCTACACCTCATCAAATGTTGATTGTTAAAAAAAAATAAAAGTGCATTTTCGCCGTGATATTCCATCTCCATTCGCTATGATAATTTTTCTCATTTCTGTGTCAGTTTTGGTCCGAAACGTGGTCAAAAACAGGTGCAAA
Organism: Amphiura filiformis; assembly: GCF_039555335.1. Lineage (NCBI taxonomy): Eukaryota > Metazoa > Echinodermata > Ophiuroidea > Amphilepidida > Amphiuridae > Amphiura > Amphiura filiformis. Next base: position 18,416,950 of record NC_092639.1, read on the forward strand.
AACATGAGCAAAGTCTGTCAATCTTGAGCAATTTTCGTTCGTACTTTCACTTCCGCGTTTCTATTTTTAAATTAACGTGCTGTTGATGCTACAAAAATTAAAACATGCGCTGCCACAAATAATACGAAAAAGGGTTATCATTTGGATTTTGTCTTTAAAATTGCTTTTATTCATCGTAACAATAATACTAATAAAGGAAACCTAGATTATTTATGAGAAAATAAACTTAAAATATTAAAAATTGAATATTGTCAGGTTGTGATAAATAATTAAGGCCACGCGTTTTGAACTCGCCACCCAAAAATGGTGGTTTTGTTACGCTTTTCCAAATCAAGACTCGTTCAAATTGTTATATCTCTACTTAAACAAAAGGTATTGTAGTGTGTTTGGTGTCATTTTGTAGCTAATTGAGTGCCCTAACAGACCTCTAAAGGAGAATTGTTTATCAGCTAAGATAGTGGAGTTATAGTTGTTTGTGTTCAGAATGGCCGAGGTGGTTGTTGTGGCGGTGGCGGTTGAGGTGGTGGCGGTATGTGCAAAGTCTATGGGAAATAAAGATTTTGTGTGTGCGCATTGAATCAACTGATCATATCTTTGCATCCATATGGGCTACAGACATGGTTAAGAGCTCTTTTGAAAGATTATTAATTCTGCTAATTGTTTTTAATCATTTTGAACACTTTATGATTGGTTTAGTCTATAAAATACAAAATTTTATTCTGTACAAAACTACCCGTTTTCATATTAAACACTGTAGTAAGTGATGCGGATGTCTTCAAAATCTAAAAGTTGCTGTAAATTTTTAATTACTTACCCTATCAATAGTCAAAATATACATTTTCTGAGAGGAAATTTGATGAGGAATCTAAATATGGACTTACTTTTTCTGTATGGGTTAGGGGTAAAATGTTTCAGTTCAAAATATGTTGAATTGTAAAAAAAATTGAACATATTTTGGGACACCCTGTATTCGAGATTACCAAACAGCTGTGATTTTTTTTTTCTTCCATAGTCAGTAGGCTCCCCTAATCTTTAACCAAATCAATGTTGTTTACTTTCAGTTTATAACTGCAAGTTAGTAATAAGCAATGCATTAAGTGACCCATTTTTTATTTGGAATTATTTTATTCCACCCTGTATAACTTCAAGGTCACCCTGTACAATGAGTTGAAATGTGTATATTTAAATTGCTTTTGCCTTCAGCATTCCAAAAATGTATACTTTTGCTAGTTTAGGGTTGATAGTTGTGGAGATATTCTAATTTGAACCTTGATTGTTGTAAAAATTCATAATATTTGTGATGTAACGCTAAGGGTGGCGAGTTCAAAACACACGGCCTTAAGACATGGTCTCAGATTTGAAGCAGGTTTCACTGCCAAAGTGTGTAAAAATTCACTCCAGATTGAAAATAGCTATGTTTAATTTCTAAGGTGTCTTTTCTAGGGTAAAATTGTTTGTAGAACATGATTTTTTTTTCATAACGTGTGCATCGTACATCGTTTTGCTACAAAATATTGATTTGTGGCCGATTTTGCCCGAAAAATGCACTTTTTGGGTGACAAAAATTTTCACATGCCAACTTTGTATACTCATAGAGTCTACAATATACATAGATATGGCCCTTTAAAATGTTAACATATCAGCTGAGGGTACTATTTGATGGATTCAGGTATTTGTTTTGTGATTGACTTAATCATTTGCGTGCCAGAATCATTCAAATATGACATGCCTCGTGACAATTGACATGCCAAAATAAGCTGTTTTCGGCAAAAAAAAATATTTGAAAAATCATAACTCTTGATAGGAAGGTGCTACAGTGATGGTTGACCTACTAGTCTATGCAGTATTGATACCTAACTTTGTTCATTTTAACTAAGGGAAAAACTTGCAAAATATAAAAATGTTTCCCCTACCCCTTAAAATTTTGATGTGTGTAAAAATTCCGCCATTTATAAAAATCGGGATTACAAGAAAACTACAAGAGCTATAGGCTTGAAAAACTAATCAGTTATGCACAGTATAAGTTCCTACTTGGGTATAACATTAATATCTTTCCATTCCTTCTCAATTTTCTTTTCTAATTTTTTTTTAACAATTTGTGACATCTGTAAATTACGTAAAATTTGGCATTTCGAAAAATCGCAACAAAAAAAATATGAGGGCGACATGTTTAAAAAACTAATCAGTTATTCCCATGATACAGTACTACAGGATATAGTACCAAACTTGTGCTAAAATGCATATTTTTTGAGTTCTAATTTTTTTAACAAATTGACTCGCCACCCCATTTTGAGCAAAATCAGGGACAATTAGTACCTGTAATATTGCGCAATCATGTGACCTATATTCAATGTGTGTGCACCAATCAGATGTCAGACTTGCACTACAACATGATGTGAGCCTTGCAGAGCCTTTATAAGTGTGCCAATAGAGTTCAAATATGTTGTGATGATGTTGTCACTTATGGATCTCATATTTTTATTTCCGTCAAAATCATATGCCTCTACTGTAATGCTCATATCAGGAAAACAATGACAGATTTTGCATTTCTGACTTCAGAAAAACTAATCAGTTATTCCCATGATACAGTACTACAGGGATATAGTATCAAACTTGTGCTAAAATGCATATTTTTTAAGTTCTAATTTTTTATCAAATTGACTCGCCACCCCATTTTTGAGCAAAATCGGGAACAATTAGTACCTGTAATATTAGCAATCATGTGACCTATATTCAATGTGTGTGCACCAATCAGATGTCAGACTTGCACTACAACATGATGTGAGCCTTGCAGAGCCTTTATAAGTGTGCCAATAGAGTTCAAATATGTTGTGATGATGTTGTCACTTATGGATCTCATATTTTTATGTCCGTCAAAAGCATATGCCTCTACTGTAATGCTCATATCAGGAAAACAATGACAGATTGTGCATTTCTGACTTCAGAAATGAATTCTGCACAAAATTTCAGTCTAGAAAACATATTTAAAACAATATTTTTTGAAACTTTATATTTTGCCATTTTTGGCAGTTAAACCTGCTTCAAATCTGAAACCGTGTCTTAAATAAACACCGCACGTTAGCGGCACGTGCTTGCTTGTAAGGCTAATGAAAGTTGATCCCCAGTTTCCCGTTACATAGTTTTTCATGACTGGGTAGGTGACTGTTTCATTATTCATTATTCATTATTTTCAAACTTTCGTTATCGGTGCAAAGTTAATTACGGAATGCTATGTTTTGAGGCCCAAATAAAATAATAAAGTATAGTTAGTAATGACCATGCTTCACTTCAAAACAAATTTTAATTAAGCACATCTTCTTTGGAATCTTCAAATTAACCTATAGGTTGTGCAACATATGAAAGCACCAGAAGTCCATGATAGTCTTTGGAGAACCACTTTTCCATATAAATACACGGTGTCTGTGTGTTCTATTGCACACTACTTTTTACAAACCAAACTTACTCTCCACAAGCACATCTTTGGAAGCAATATTTATACGGAAATTAGTTTGTCTACTTGCACAAACTGGAGGTTGCTGGTAAAAATCATCACAAAACAACCATGCAAGAAATTGACAAATAAATCATTTTATTTATAAGTTTATTTTATTAAATACATAAATATTTGTAAGAAAAGCAGAATAAATTTGACTTCAAATTTTGTTTATTTTATTTATTTTGATGTTGTCTATATATAGCGCTACATAGTGCACGGTAGAAATGCTTTCATATTTGTTCATACGCTGGTTCCCTTGAACTTGGCTGCCTCTCTTTGTGTTCGGTCTATCCATTTAGTGGTAGGAGAAACTTAGATGCAGGGAATTCCTAGTCTCCAGTAAATGCGCCCTACGATATCGCCATTTTACCACGTAGTTTAACCCAGCGTTTGCAAAGACTATTCGGGCCCGTCAGGGTCGGCGTAAAAGTGCTTAAAATACGTGTCGGACGTGAAAGATGACATTAAAACTATCCTTTTTTCTTAAAAACTTGAAAAATGTGAAATAATGAAATAATGGAAAATAATGAAATATTTGATCGGCATTTTTTCTGACCGAGTCGGGTAACGGGAAACTGGGAGTCAACTTTCATTAGCCTAAACAACAGCTGAACAGCGATCGTTCGGAAAGCATGCAAAAAGTGCACGATTTCCTGACGTTGCATTTACAAATATTGCAGAATTTACTTCAATTCTCAGCAGGTGGGTCAAAATTTTGGGGCTTTTATTATCTTAAAAATATAAAAGAATAAAATTTCTTATTTTATCATCAATTAATGATAAAATTTGAAGTTTTGTCTGCGTCCAAATGCATGTGACATGGACGCAAAATACTTGATTAGCCATGTGAATTTGCGTCCAAATTTGTAAAATACGCGTCTGGACGCAATGACGCACACTTACGGGAAGCCTGCATCTATGTGAGAAAAGGAATACATTTTCAGCGTAAAAGTGGATAATTAGCAAAATTTGCAAGCCAATACATTGGTACGTGTGAATTGCATTATGGTCCAGCATCCAGAAACAACACTCCTGTCGAGTCAGGCGGATGTGAGTTCATAAGGGCAATGTCTGGGATTATGGGTCACAATCGATGGGGAGAGATGAGGTCCGACCGAGTCTCCTACACAGGTTACGCTCCCTGTGGAGGGGCGGAACCAAACTGGCTGATGTGGAGACTAAGCCAGTTGGCGTCGGTCTGATACTCGTCTATCCTCGTCTTTGACCATGCCCAGATCTGGCTGGTCAGGAAGATATTTAATATCCCGAATTAAATATGCCTACCAGTTCCATCGTATAACCGATTTGCTAGAGAATATTTGTTGCCATGTTTAATAAATTTGTATTTATCGTATAATAAAATGTGGCCAAATGTATATTACCATACCACTACGCCCATTCTTGTGACAAAATATCTCATTCTTTTTATTTTAATTTGACCCTGATATATTTCCTTTTAGTTTTGTGTATTATCATCATGTAGGCCTACATTTCACACTTTTCTTTTATTTTATGAATTGTTTTTTAAATGAAAAAAATGATTTTTTAAATTTTATTTCTAATTAATAAGTTAATTAATTTTGTAGGGGGGGGGCATGCATGTTCCTCATATCATGCTTGACAAGATATGGCCTTACTTTTTGTTAAGCGTATATTATTAGAGCGCCCTCTCTTATTTTGGACCTACATCAGTTTGTGCAAATAATTGGTATGGGAATAAAACGGCTCTTATTCACAGATTCATTCTTTCCTACCCAGAATGTTGAAGGTGGTATACCACTATTAGACTGATTTTCATGATTTCTCAGAAAATACATCAAATTGTATCAACAAATTTCAGGATGGTAATGAGAAAAATATAATCTATTAATAGGGATGCCCACTGTCAATACAGTTGCCGCTAGAACGGTTTCCCATTTACTGTATGCGTGCACTCGCCCACGTATTGTCTATGAAAAAACACATCAATGCAGGAAATTCCAGGCCTGTACAGGATGTTAAGAAAGTCATACAATGCTGAAAATTGTAAAATGTTTAAGATTCCTAAATTGTTTGTTCTCCTAAATGCAGTGTTCCTGCGTGCTGTTGGTGGTGAAGTAGGTGCTACATCAACTCTCGCTCCCAAAATTGGTCCTCTGGGTCTGGTAAGTATTCATGCTATGCAGATACACACGCACACCAACCCCTGTGAGCAACCCAGGGCTTATTTTCGAGGAGAATCATAGCATCAATTCTCGTAATGATTCTCGTAAGATTCAGAACTTTGCGAGAATCAACTTCCCGCGTTGTGTCATACAGTAAGTGTAGCGACTATGATGGATTTTGATTCTCGCAAACCAAGACGAATTCGAACACTGCAACCTGGGACACTCATTGCTAACCAGGGACAAACACACAGTTAAAGTAATTAAACTAACTGAGACTTTGTGCAGATTTTTTTCTCACATAGAAAACAAAAACCAAATCCACCTTGGAATCGGGGACCTCTAGGGTCAGAATGTTATTCCATTGTATAGAAATCAATCTGCTCAAATGTGGGTGGGGGAGGGTGCACTGTTTTTCCTGGCCATTGCGGGACATTTTCCCCCATACCAACACTGTTTGTCCGACACGCTTTCTACAGCGTGGGGGTTGGGAATTCTGAAAATCTGTAAAAAGGGTGGGGGTTAAAATTTTGCTGTATAAAGAGTGGGATTCTAAAAAGCGTGGGAGCAATATATAAAGCGTGTGGGTTACGATACCAATTGAAAAAAATATAATATAATAAAGTAATTTGATGATCCGTTGAAAACATTCATATTTTCTTCATAAATCTCGAAAGAAAATGTCATAAATTAATTTGCTGATGTTTTCGATTCATACGATGTCACCCATAGTAGAATCGAGCGCCGTGAATTTTATGAATGAATATAATTTTCAGCCTCGTCACCAGCTGCTTTGGCCCGCTCGCTGCACACTAGAAGTGGGGCGATCGGAACCACAGCGCCTGTGTAGAGACTGATTTATCGGAAATTCGGAACTGATTCAGGATATCAGCCATGTGCAGAAGTTCACGCGTGTTGTTGTCATCTGATGAATAAAGCGAAATTGATGTTGAAAATGGCTTCGAAAAAAGCGACGCACAGTTCGTTCAGGGACCTTTTGAGCGTGAGTAATTGTGCCAATATAATGTTGCAAATGTTTCAGATAATGAATAAAATCATGAGTGTTTGTTAGATGAGGATAAATTCTGCATCAATTCGGACTCTGAAATGGACAATGGCGGGTGCAGATTGTGAGAACCCGGAAGTGACTATGTTGGTATGTACGGTAATTGCGGTAGCGACGAAGCTTCGAATTTGACAACTACAATGTTGAAAGCTTTGGTCACAAAAGGGTGGGGGTTCAATTTTTGGAAAAAAGGGTGTATACCTAAAAAGCGTGGCGGAAAAATAAAAAGGGTGGGGGTTTGACCCCCTGACAAACAGTGACCAAACAGACTTTGTTGTTGTCCCCGGTTTTCACCCTTTCACAGCATAACCCCTATAAACAATATAATTTAGCAAACAATAAAAAATAAGCACCCACCAAAAATAACTTGTAAGTGCCCTGGGAGGTTAATAGTACGCGGATTTAGGGTTTCTCTACCGGAAGTCTATTTGTGCCGAAATTCCTTCCCACAATGCAATAAGCGTTTTGCATAACAATACAGTTCGGAGGTTAATCCATCTCCTTTGTTATACAATATGCATATTGCATTGTGGGAAGGAATTTCGGCACAAATTGACTTCCGGTAGTGAAACCCTAAATCCGCGTATGGAACAAATGGTACTCCAAATCTATGCACATGGCATGAATTATAGAAACAAGTATACCCATTTATGCTAACACTCTTTCTTTCCTCCCAACAGTCTCCCAAAAAGGTTGGTGATGATATCGCCAAGGCAACCCAAGATTGGAAGGGTCTGAAGATTACCGTCCAATTGACCATTCAGAACCGTCAGGCTAAAGTATCTGTCGTGCCTAGTGCGTCGTCCATGATCATCAAAGCCCTGAAGGAACCACCACGTGACCGCAAGAAGGTCAAGCACGGTAAGCTTACACTTGCTTGCAGAGAAAATGACACATAGTTACTGCTGGTCTTCTTGGCCGTCTTGAATAAAACTATATGCATAGATTGTCATGATTCACACTCGATGCTATGAATCTCGACACCTGCACTTGCAATACTTATTAAAGGAGGATTTCGTGATCCTAGCATCCTCTTTTTATGACATTTTTCAGTAGATATTCACAAAATAAGCCTATTCCCAAAATTTCAGTTGATTCCGATTTTACGTTTGCGAGTTATGCATGGTTATGTGTATAACACTGCTCCATAGGCCACTGTGTGTAATTTCGTTCTGGTATACCAGAACGAAATTCAAATTTGACGATATTTTTGCTAAACGAATTAATCTGCAAGACATTTTTGGTACATTATAAACATTATGTAGCCAGAGGTTTCCAGTGGTATAAAAATCAGAACTTTTGTTGAAAAATGTGGGGGGGGGGACGAGGTTGTGGATCACGAAATGCTCTTTTAGTTTTAAGCTGATAATGTTGTCAAAAGAAGGACCATTTAATTCTTGAAAATTGGCAGATGGTCATGTTTTTGAGGTGGGACCCAATTGTGTCACATCTTGCAATTTGTCAAAAATCAACTCCCATTTTTGTATTTCTGATTATATTTCAAAAAGTTTTCACCCAAACTATGTAAAAGTATACATTTTTAGAAAGCGTATATTGTCAGGATTGCAAATCTGTAAAGTTTGAGTGGATATACAGGGTGTGCCAAAAAATATACAGGGTGATTCTACTAAAAAATACCTAAAAAATTACATTTCTTTACCACTCCAATATTTCTACATAGTATTTTAAATTGGAAAATGAACTTGATATTTGGAATGTACACAATTAGTCCTTTCATAGTTTGCGCTATATTTGTTAAGCCCATTGTGTTATACAGGGTGTGGAAAAAGTTGTATTTTAAATTGTTAAATTTAATGTAAAGTGCCAATAATTGTAGCAAATGCGCTTTAAATTTGCAAAATATATTCAAAATAGTTTAAAGAATTGCTATAATATCACATTTAAATAGCCTATTTCCATATAGGGTGTTCCAAAAATCAATATACAGTGAATAATTTGTAACAATGGTACATGTACATGTAGGCATATACAAATGTACACGCACAATTAGCCTACATCAATAAACTATTTAACAATAACCAGAGATCAATATGTCATCAGATTTAATCCTTTGACTGTAATAAACTCCTTTGAGAAGATTTATTTCATAGATATTTCAAAGATAAAACAATTTCAAAGATCTATTTATGATAGATGAAATTTATTTTCATTCCCTTTTTCATGCATGCAAAAAAATTGTATTGCATGACACACATTCCACTGCATTAATTAAAAGTTTGTTAAATCCTTAATTACCGGTACTAAAGTTTATTAAGATTAACTTGGCAATTATAAATAGAAAGTTAAAAAATAAGCAAATGCTAATTATGCAAATGCATTTTTACTTCTACTAGGCAACAAAGTGCATATAAATTCTATTAATAATGAACACCAACTTCCCATTGGAATTACACAGAGCTCCTCCGCTTCCTGCGCCTCCACTTCCTGCTCCACCCCTGACCAATTAACTTAATTACACTGTTGTAATTAATTAATACATTTGTTCAACTGTATTTGTTATTATTTCATTAAATTAAACTTGCTGTTGAAAGTTTTCAATAATCATCTTTGAATCAACACTTTTGGTCATAGTTAAGGGAGCAGCTTAATATCATTTAAGCATGTTTATGCTTATTTTACAGTACAACACAATGGCAACGTATCGTTAGATGAGATCATCACCATTGCCCGCACCATGCGTGAGCGATCCTTGGCTCGTGACCTAGCCGGTACTGTCAAGGAGATCTTGGGAACTGCCCAGTCTGTCGGCTGCACTGTGGAAGGATCTCATCCTCATGACGTCATTGAGTCCATTAATGATGGAGAAACAGAGATTCCAGAAGTAAGTTGCTTGATTTGATATGAAACATGAAACTTGTTTCTAAATTTGCGAATTTCAAATTTATTTCTAGACTTAAATTAATACACTTAAGGGCTGGGGTATGAGCGTTGGACAGTATTTATTGTGGGACATTAGAGCACATCAGACATATCGAATTGCATTCTGAATACGAAGAATGTCATTCTGATATCAAATAATTTTGATTTTTGAAATTCGCAATTTAATACACATTTTATGGCAAATCATTAAAATTGATATTTTTGATATTTAACAGTACTTGAAGTAAACTTTATAAATCTGATGATTTATACTTAAAGTGTATGTAGGTGGGTTGAAAAGCCGACGATCAATTGAAAATTTTGACCTTTCAGTATTGAAGATATGGATTTTTTTTCCCAAAACACCAAAAAAATTAGGTCTTTTTGGGAAAAAAATCCATATCTTCAATATGAAAGGTCAAAATTTTCAATTGACCGTCGGCTTTTCCTCCCTGCTACATACACTTTAAGAATATGTCATTAGATTTATATAATTTACCGAGGACTGTTATATATCAAAATTTGAAAAATATCAAATTTTATAATTTGTCATAAAATTTGTATTATATTGTGATTTTCAAAAATGAAAATTATTTGATATCAGAAAGACATGCTTCAGTATTCAGAATGCAATTCGACAGGTCTGAGGTGCTCTCATGTCCCACAAAAAATACTGTCTAAAGCATAATAAACGCTCATTTTAGATCCCTTAAAGTAAAATGAACAGTTTTGCAGAGTTAAAAAAAAGTGTGCAAAAGTCAATGCAAACATTTCCAGCACTGTGAAAGTGGCAATTTTTGCATGTGTAATTTAACATGGGACTGCTTTTAGGTTTCTGAATTCAGCAACTTGCACCAACGTTTTCTTTCATATCAAAACTACAAGGCTTCTAACTGAAAAGTATTTTCATGATTCTTTCATTAGTACTCTTGTTCTTAGTGTTAAGACTTGATGAAATATAAATATGTTGGAATTGGGTATTCAAAAAAAGTGAAAGTTGGTAGGTTTTCCATCTATAACTTTCAAATGTTTTGAGTTATTTCTAAATCTATCTTTCTGTTTCTTGTTGTCCCTTGCAGGAGTAAACCAACCTTACACCTGACTGCTCAGTCGTTGATGGGAATGATTTGTTGGAGGTGAAAATAATACTCTGCTGATTGGATAAGCTGAATCACTACAAAATGCTCATAAAAAAAGAGTAATAAAACCAGAAATGAGGACACAATAATTATATTCTTAATCCAATGACAGACTTTTAATGTAACAATTTGAACAAGTGAAACACTTCAGCTTATCGTAAGATCAAAGAAAGCAGAAAAGAAGAGGAAATAAAACAAGTTTAAAACAAACAAAAAAATAGTTTCCTTTTATCATTTGATATGACTACATGTGTGTGTATTGTACTCAAGCGGAATCGATTTTACTTGTTTGGCTTATAATTGGCAAAAATTATTTGTTTTTTATTTTACGCATCAATAAAGTCCTAACTTGCGCTTGTATAAATTCACTTACGCGCCGCCGCGTGACAGTCACGCATTCCGCAACTAGCGTAAATCTATGCCCAACTGCATGCATGCCATTCTATATCAATCTGCAAAGTTACGAGTCATTTTGCCAATTATAAGCCGATCGAAGTATACTAGTGTTTGTAACATGATTGGCACACTTAGGTTATGACCTATCACCTATTCCAAAATATTCCTCGGGTCTCAAGGATTCATAAAATGTATAGTTTGACCCACCTATGACTACTCACTCTGGAGTTATTGGCAAAAGGTTGAAATTCGGGCTCCACAGGGGTCAAACACAGAAAAGTGATCAAATTTTGATGAAAATGGTCTCAAAATATGTGTAATATTGATAATTCAGAAAAGAAATAGTTCGCACTAGCTACATGTTTCGTTTCTATGGTAACACAGCAAAAGGAGTTTAGTTACTGTACATTGAGTCATGAAGTATATAGTGAAAACTATTCTTTTCTGAATTACTAGTGCACCTGCGGCTGTGAAAGCCCAGATGCTGTGAGAGCACTGGCATGATAGCGATACTGTTTGACCCCAGATGACCTTTGAACTCGGATGACCTTGGTGCAATTTTTTTCATGCTCCCCTCAGTCATCTGAAGGATTCCACCTATCAAGTTTAAGCCCAATAGGGCAAAGTGTCAATTTAGCCCCTACATGACCTTTGACCTCGGTTGACCTCAATTTTGTTTCGCGCATATATTTCCCTCGTATCAAGGATTGCACCCACCAAGTTTGAACCCGATAGGACAAAGTTTGAAATCCATGACCTTTGACCTTTGACCTCGGATGACCTCCATATAATGTTTTTCATGCTCCCCTCATACGAAGGTTTCAACCCACCAAGTTTGAGCCCGATCGGACAAAGTTTGAAATTTGACCCCTCCGTAATGACCTTTGACCTCGGGTGACCTCGATTTTATTTCGCGCATTATATTCCCCTCCTATCAAGGATTCCACCCACTAAGTTTGGGCCCGATCGGACAAAGTTTGAAATTTTGACCTTTGACCTTGACCTCCGATGACCTTCAAAACCATATGGCCAACATGCTTTTCCCAATACCTATCTATATCCGAAATTTCAGCGCGATACGTCGAAGCACGGCGAAACGCATAGCCGGACAGACAGATAGACAGACAGATAGACAGATAGAGACCGCTTATTATTTTATTAGTATAGATTTTAACAAGACAACATTTTGAGACCATTATCAAAATCTGATATATTTGGTGCTTCACCTTTATTTCAACCTTGACATTTTCGCTCCAGACTGATTGGTCGTAGGTTGGACAAACTATATATTTTTTGAGACCTGAGGAATATTTTGGTATAGCTTTTATAGTACATTGCACTATGTGGTGATTTTTAAGTTAGCATTTTGTCTAACTTTCGTTTATAGGGCTTCATCGAACTTTTGGGTTGTTCCCTAAGTAGAACCAATGATTTTGTCATGCTTCCATCTCAAATGATGAAACTAGAATTGGTACCATTATTTCTATGCCCCTAAGCTTCCTACAAGGGCTCAAAGGTGATAATGTGGCCAAAATGTAAAATTTGTTCTACCATGTTGTAATATACTTCAAATTGTTCCTCATTGCCAGGAATACAGTCACCTACCTGGACAACCGATTCTTTAGAAATGCTTAGTCGCGCTAAAAGTCGATCGATACATGTTAAAATCAGCACAATTCAGAGATACACCTTTTTGCTATGAAATTAATTTTTTCGGTCAAATATAAAGCAATATTTTTTTTTTCTTCAGTAATGTCAGTTAAAAACTTTTTTTATAAAATCCTGGTGTTAAAATTAAGCATCAAATTGTATCTTTTAGTGTGATATTTTTGATTTTTATAGGCCTTGAGTTCGCCTGCGAGCTTTTTACGGAATTGATTTTTAGCGTCTCAAACTAATATAGTTTGCTAAAGAAAGATATTTCCCACCTCTGTAAAGCACATCGTGTGGGTCTATATATTATAGTTTTGTCAGAATTTCCGTTTTTATTTTACCCTTTTTCCCTTCATGCTCTGAAAATGTCAAACTCGGTGCTTTTATATCTCGTGCATGCGCAACCAGCAGAAATAGTCGATATTTTCATTGTTGTCATCCAGGGCAATTTTCCATTGAAAAGCAAAGATCATGAAGATTGCCCGACTAGCGATTTGGTAGCCCAAATCCCCAATTGGTAAATGAGGTGAATTTTAAAATTTGCTCCGTGACAGCCTGCAATTTCAATTTATATGCATTCCATGATTATGAAAACCATTTTGTCTGTCTGTGTGTTTGTTTACCTAGGTTAGTCCGTATTAAGAGACGCACGCTTGAGGTTCATGAAAATCCACGGTCCAAACCTAGAAAAATTAGCGTGTTATTATAGGGGATTTTAATCTTCTGTCCCTCCTATCTCCATGTGAATTTTGTATGACCTACCCCCCATCGCGGGTTAACATTTTCATTACACCCTTCAGACTTGTGTTCGGGTTTCTGTAGAGATTCATCAGTGTTCGGGTTTGTTTTTAATTTGACATGTAGGCCTATATATAGGCCTAACCATATTTGTCATAATTAAGCGCTATACCTAAATGTATAGCTATGCTATATATTATTATGTAATATCATGTACATGTAGGCCTATAGGGTGGGGTGGGTGCAGAGGTGTGTAAGGTGGGTAGTGGGGGAGTATGTAGGGAAACTTTGGTGTGGTAATCAACACACTTTAACCATGACTTTCAATGCAAGGCTTATTGTTGCCACAAATGTTTTTTTTTTTCCTTACGGTTATTTAATAAGTTTTATAAACTTCCATGTTTAACCTGGTATTGTTTTGGCTGCTTCATTAGGGCCTATGACTTTCGGTGGGTTTCCAAAAGCAGTTTCAAACAAACACAAACAAAAGGCACCATACCCAGTCACCTTCATGACAATTGAAACACTACGTCAAGTATTAACATCCAAGTTATTCTGTTTTTAGGCAAGCAATTTTAAATAATTGCTTGAACAGGTTTTTGTTTAAAACAAAACCTGTTTAAGTTAACAATGAAAATGAATGGTTCTTATAAGGCACAATCTCTGATGAGGACTCAAAGCGCGTAAAGCACGAAATTTACAAACAAACATAAAAACAATCAATTTATAAAGATGTTTAAAAACAAAAACCTGTTTAAGTTAACAATGATAATGAACGGTTCTTATAAGCCACAGCGTAATATAATGTTTTGTCAAAGAAAGTTTTGTTTAAAATATTGCCCAATTGCATGTAAGCCTTCGGGCAAAGTTGTTTTGAGGAGAAGCAAATTTCAACACATTGGTCCGAATCACTCACGTGATGATGAAATATCCTCATCGTGCTATAAACATGATCAGTATAGGAGCGCTATTAGGCCTGGGAATTTCGTTGCTATATTGAAGTTCTGGCAACACTGTATCATGCCGGTATTCCTATTAAACCCAGGTATATCGATCCACAATGCTAGTATTATTAGCCTTATATTTCACGCGTTGATTTTGAAAAAATTTCAGCCGGTGAAAAATGGTGAAATCAAAACGTGAATTCTGACAAAACTATGATATATCGCTCACGGTGATGTGCGTTAGAAAGTTGGGAAAAATCCTTCATTAGCGTACTATATTACTTTGAAAAGCTAAAAGGTTGATCCAAGAAAAGGAACAAGGGCAGAGTTTAAGCCTATCAAAATCGAAAATCTTACACGAAATGACTGAATTTCACGCCTAAGTTTAACACTAGGATTTGAAAAAAAAAAAAAAGTATCAAGCACTACAATTTGACCTGACATTTACTGAAAAAATGAAAATGATTGCATTTCATTTGGCGAGAAAATTAATTTTACATTGAAAAGGTGTAACTCAAAATTTAGCTCGTTTCAACACCAAATTCGATCGTTTGTATTGCCACATTAAATGACTGAGTGAGCCTTGCTAAACAAAAGAATCGGTTGTCCAGGCTGCTAACTGAATAAGAGTCCTCGAGACAAACGAAATTGGATCATAATTTGTATGAAAAATGAATAACCTCAAAATCATGTGAAATCATGGGTCAAAGGTACAAATTTTGGAAATAAGATTTGAAGCATATTTATATTGGACTGTGACCTAACGACCCCTCGTAGGCACCGCAGGGGGCATAAAAAGTGGAAACAATTGAATTATCATTTCAGGTTTAAGGATGTCAAAGAAACCATTAGTTTCACGAATGTAGCATGAGAAAACCCCAAACCCATAGCGCCATGTACTATTAAACAGATGCCACTTTTCAAGAAATTTCCTGAATTCAGGAAATTTTGAAAGAAATGTACCAATTTCAGGAAATTTGAACCCTACCCTTCCTGTGCAAAAGGATAGGGAAAAGTGCATTTCCAGGATTTTTGACCCTGTATGATCTCATTTCTTTTATTGCTCAAGGGTGCCCACTGATCATGTCATTTTTGACCGCTTCAACATGTTGCGCATTAAAATGTTAGTCATACACAACAAAAGACATCTACTCGACTATGGCCTACGTTTCCATAGTTACACATAAAAAGTTACACAACACAATCAGTTTGTTTTGATTTCAATTTTTATTTTTACATGTTTTTTTTAAACGTTTATCACATTGATGCCTTCTTTTTGGGCATATGCATGGCAAACATGTACATGAGGGCTGGTACACCAAAGCAATTGGTTCCCAGTGATACTTTTTTTAAATCTCTCATAACAGAAAGGTGTACTTTGAATTCAGGTTTGTATCAAGAATACAAGTTTGTTATGGTTTATGCCACAAGTTACCCATATACTATTTCCACCACTGTGAACCCCATTTACTACATATGTATCTAGTTTCATGCTGGCAATTCAATCTCATCGGTTTAAACAGGGTCAGAATTTCGGCGAGATTGATTCTCGCATTGTGAAACTAAATTCTGACCCTGTTTAAAGGATGGGGTTTGAACAGTATTTATTGTGGGACATTAAAGCACATCAGACATCGACTTCTGATATCAAATAATTTAGAATTTTTGAAATTCGCAATGTAATACACATTTTATGGCAAATGATTAAAAATTTATATTTTTGATATTTAACAGTACTCGACAGTAAACTTTATAAATCATCAGATTTATACTTGTAGGTGGAATGAAAAGCCGACGATCAATTGAAAATTTTGACCTTTCGTATTGAAGATATGGATTTTTTTCCCCAAAACACACAAAAAAAATTAGGTCTTTTGGGACAAAAATCCATATCTTCAATATGAAAGGTCAAAATTTTCAATTGATCGTCGGCTTTTCCTCCCAGCTACACACACTTTAAGAATATATCATTAGATTTATGAAATTTACTTCGAGGACTGTTATATATCAAAAATGTGAAAAATATTAAATTTTAATAATTTGTCATAAAATTTGTATTATATCGTGAATTTCAAAAATGAAAATTAATTGATATCAGAAACACATTCTTCGTATTCAGAATGCAATTCAATATGTCTGATGTGCTCTCATGTCCCACAAAAAATACTGTCGAAAAGCTCAAAACGCTCATTCCAGAACCCTTAAAGCTCCTTGATAATAGAATACTGTGTGAATAATGCATGGATCCACATACATTGGACACATTTTAGATAATAACAAAATCTGAAAAACATCTTGAGCCTCAAATTTCAGAGTCAAATTCAATGAGCAAAATATGGGCTTTCCTCATACACCAAATACTCCACATTGATGGGAAAAAGTGAGGATTACGGAGTCAATCAGACTATACTTAAAATATGACCCAATAAAATATGATCATTAAATGATCACCACAAAAAGTTTACTGTGCCACATATAGACAAATCCAACGAGCCAAGTCATGGTCAGGATTTGGTCGGCCATTATTGGTTCCCCGCATGCACCAAACAGGTGTTGTGACTGCTCAATTGGGTCGATTAAAGCCGCTTAAAAGTCGATATTTGATTCTTTTGTGTTGTAAACTGTCATCATTCTTTTGTCTACGTGTAACACGGTTGATAGAATGCAGTTTAAAATACCCTCCAATATCATTTCACATTTTAGGTGTGATGGAGCCGACGGGGACCCAACTTTGGCTGCCATTGAGGTGTAGGAATGTGTGAAATTGGATTCGTCTATACTATCACTTCAAAAGTTGCCAAGTAGTTCTGTAACAATTTTGCTGTAGATTTCCAGGAAGCAACTTATCTATTTCTTCTTAACCTGGGTTACTCATCATCTACATGTATTCTTCCATGAGACCCATGAGACAGAGGGACATCCCACCCGCCCCCACCTGCAGCACTTTATGCCCAAAAATACACCAGTCCCACAACAAATTGAGGTATAAACCATAACAAGGCATGTAAATGGTCAGATGTACACCCTTCCGTCATAATGTAGTTTTCTTAGCAAAAGAGCAAGTTCATTGACAACAAGGTATTCATGGTGCATTTACTACTCTATAAATATAAAACCTAGCTATAGATGCTATCTGCTCCTGGTGGTACATTATGTATTGATGAGTGAACTGAAAACAGGCAACTGCTTGGAAGAAATTTACAAGCAAACAGAAAATAGAAGTGATTGAACAGATTCATCAGGATCGGTATAGTATAAAATTGGTTAACAAAGTTCTTTTTAACGCCAAGATTAACGCTGGAACTACTTCTAGCGTCGGTTGCCATAAAGTGTTGATAAAGACAACAGATGTTGTTGAAATGTACACAAGTAAGTGAACATTCTGGATCAGATACAAAGAACTTGGTTAACCAGAAAATAAAAGTTCTTTATAACCAGGAAAATGTATACTGCACATTTTCATACCTCGTGGAATTCCATGATACATCATACATGATGATTTAGGTTCAGAAGTTGTCCATCTGTTGATGATTCCTTCAAATACCAGGTTTAAATTTGATGGACAAAATCATATAATTATATTCCCAATCTAAAAATCTGGATGCTGACAAGACCAGATCCACTTTTGCCAGATTGTGCATGTGTGTTCCTTAAAACTCCCAAATTTCTTGGTTTGCACAAACTCGTACCTTTACAAATATCTCCTTTTCATTTCGGAAACTCTCGTCTCTTGTCGCCATCTTGGATTGTCACTCATGGACATGCCTCAAAATAAGCCAGAATTTCTTAGGGCCATTTGGGCCCTCGATCTTAAATGTTTGAGGGTCCTCACAAATTTTTGTGGGCCCAAATTTGGGCCATTGGTTTTAACCTATGAACCCCACAAAAAAGTGAGAAAAATTGTTATTTTTTTGCGGGCCATTTGGGCCCACTGGATGTATCTTTTTTGCGGGCCCTCAATAATTTTCGAGGGGGCCAAGGGCCCTTGGGCCCTCCTTATTTCGAGCCCTGCTCATGGAGGCCACTAAATGACCTCCTGCATTTATTGGCAAGAACGCAAAATCAAACTATAATTTGCATCTTTTAGTTTGAGCGTTTCAAAGGTTTGCTCATTCACACACTGTGAATCAAAGTTTGCCGGGCGCAAAGCGAAATAATCCAGAGGTACATTAAAAGTGGCCTCCATGAGTGACACACAAACATGGCGGAGTTTTTACACTTTGATTATCCAGTTCTAATAACATGTGAAATGTATGCTTGGGAATGTAAAACATACTTCTTGTTGTCAGGAACTTCATGTTAAGGTGGTTATGGAGGCATTTTCTAGAAATTAGAAAATGCTTTGAGCATGTTTTAAACAGATTAATTGAGTAGGGTAAAGTACACTGATCAATATGCCTTTTGTTTGGAGCAAATCGGACATACAGTTTCCACAATACATCAATTTATATTTTCTTTGTATCCTATTGTTTTTGTCAATAATCAATATAGTTAATGAGCTAAAAGGACTGCAAAGGGTAATTTTATTTTGCATACTTTTGCCCTGAAACTTGGTCAAAGTGTTTCTAATATGTTCTAATGTATTATATAGTGAACCTGCCCTCTAATTAGCATATTTGCATAATTAATGAGCTAATTTGCATAAATGCTAATTAATTATGCAAATGAGCTAATTTGCATAAATGCTAATTAATTATGCAAATTAGGGGGCGGCTTCACTATATAATACATTAGGACATATTAGAAACACTTTGACCAAGTTTCAGGGCAAAATTATGCAAAATAAAAGTACCCTGAACATTTATGCATGGATTTTTAGCAAAATATTGACAAAAATTATATGTAAATGAGCTTCTCCAGTCAATTTAGCTCATTAACTTTATTGATTATTGATAAAAACAATAAGATACAAAGAAAATATAAATTGATATATTTTGAAAATCGTATGACCGATTGACTCAAACAAAAAGGCATATTGATCAGTGTACTTTTGCTCTACTCAATTAATCTGTTTAAAATATGCTCAAAGCATTTTCTAATTTCTAGAAAATGCCTCCATAACCACCTTAACATGAAGTTCCTGACAACAAGAAGTATGTTTTACATTCCCAAGCATACATTTCACATGTTATTAGAACTGGATAACACAAACTCCTGATAACAAGAAGTAAAATTTGAATTCCGCACAACTTCGTGTTAATGAGTCTCCACTGTACCTCATTGGTTGAATCACATACATTATAACAACCTATCGTGGAATAAATGGCAAAAGAACAGTAATGTGATAATGGGTCTAGTAATTTTTCCTACATAGTAGCTCATCATAGCGCCATCTGTAAAATTTACACTACCATGAAGCAATGGTCAGCAGGGTAAGACAAGATCTGTGCAAAGCGACATCAAATAGTGTGTCACACATATTATATAACAGCCACATAATATACACAATAGTGTTTGTTCACAGCAGCTGATAGGTGTATCCCATCATGCTCTGCGGTACCATAGTAGAACTTTACATGCCATAGAAAGTGTACACAAAATCCCTCACTTCAACGTTCAATTACTCGCTTATATCAGAGGAGCTTAGACTTTTGTTTGACAAAATATGATCTCTAAAGTATTGTGAAACTATCCATAGCTCTCAATATTTAAGCGGCTCTTACTTGTATTTGGTATGAATTTGCTATGGTGCAAGCAGATAGACTGTAATGCATGATGGGATACTCCCTTCAGCTGCTGTGGTGTTTGTCACCCAAACATAGTACTTTTGTTATCTCAACAGAGGCGCAAGTTTCCAGCATAATATTTCTAATCAAAGTCTATGTCATCAGGGCTGTCAACTCTCACGCATTGGCCGTGAGTCTCACGCATTGGGTCACTTTCTCACGCCAAGGTAGTATAATATCACGCCTAGGTATAAATCTCACGCAAAAAGCTGGAAAATGAGTAAAATCTCACGATCGTCATGAATAATTTGTTGCTCGACTTCGCTTTTCACATTCCCGAGCATTCAAATAATCATGGTACAAAACGAACATTGGAGTCGGCAAATCCCGGTACGCCTCTGTCTCACGCCAAGCAATTCCAAAAAGTTGACAGCCCTGATGTCATTCTGAAAGGATCAATTCTACACTTGACTAGATGACTAATCTTCATTTTTAAATACATGGTGTTCTGTTCTCAAAACATGTGCAAAACACCATGAATTCTCAATCTTAATTGACTAGAAGTACAATGATCTAAACTTAGCAGTTTTAGCAATGTAATATAGACCTGTACTAGAGTTTCATTGTGTATAAATTATGATAGTTGATATTCCAAGCTATATATTTTTTTAAGTCTACCTTCTACCCATACTTTTGCTTTTTACCTACATGCGTACAAATGTACAATAGAAATCGGTGTTAGGCATTCTGGTTTTACATTTTTTTTCAAATAAATTACTGTAATCATAAATATATTCTGCATGTCACCACACTTTAATGAATAAAAGTGTAATCTTCTTTAAAATCTGGAAACAATCTTAATCAGAAAACAACCCTCTCTAGCAAGCAACCCATACGATAGTTGAGAGAGGTTGAGATTTCTTAGGCCTTGGTGCTAACGCAGGCCTATAGCCAGGATTTTTTTGCTTGTGATCCAGAATTTATGAAAAGCGTAACCTTTTCCTACATATATTCGCTAACATACAAAAAGTGGACGTAAACCCCTAAAAATGGACCTTTTCTGGCCAACTTGAATCCCTATGTTATAATTTGACCCTTCTTGTATTTGGTATGAATTTGCTATGGTGCAAGCAGATAGACTGTAATGCATGATGGGATACTCCCTTCAGCTGCTGTGGTGTTTGTCACCCAAACATAGTACTTTTGTTATCTCAACAGAGGCGCAAGTTTCCAGCATAATATTTCTAATCAAAGTCTATGTCATCAGGGCTGTCAACTCTCACGCATTGGCCGTGAGTCTCACGCATTGGGTCACTTTCTCACGCCAAGGTAGTATAATATCACGCCTAGGTATAAATCTCACGCATAAAAAGCTGGAAAATGAGTAAAATCTCACGCATCGTCATGAATAATTTGTTGCTCGTACCCCCGCTTTTCACATTCCCGAGCATTCAAATAATCATGGTACAAAACGAACATTGGAGTCGGCAAATCCCGGTACGCCTCTGTCTCACGCCAAGCAATTCCAAAAAGTTGACAGCCCTGATGTCATTCTGAAAGGATCAATTCTACACTTGACTAGATGACTAATCTTCATTTTTAAATACATGGTGTTCTGTTCTCAAAACATGTGCAAAACACCATGAATTCTCAATCTTAATTGACTAGAAGTACAATGATCTAAACTTAGCAGTTTTAGCAATGTAATATAGACCTGTACTAGAGTTTCATTGTGTATAAATTATGATAGCTGGTATTCCAAGCTATATATTTTTTAAGTCTACCTTCTACCCATACTTTTGCTTTTTTACCTACATGCGCATACAAATGTACAATAGAAATCGGTGTTAGGCATTCTGGTTTTTACATTTTTTTTTCAAATAAATTACTGTAATCATAAATATATTCTGCATGTCACCACACTTTAATGAATAAAAGTGTAATCTTCTTTAAAATCTGGAAACAATCTTAATCAGAAAACAACCCTCTCTAGCAAGCAACCCATACGATAGTTGAGAGAGGTTGAGATTTCTTAGGCCTTGGTGCTAACGCAGGCCTATAGCCAGGATTTTTTTGCTTGTGATCCAGAATTTATGAAAAGCGTAACCTTTTCCTACATATATTCGCTAACATACAAAAAGTGGACGTAAACCCCTAAAAATGGACCTTTTCTGGCCAACTTGAATCCCTATGTTATAATTTGACCCTTCTTGGTATAATTTTCACCTGAAAATGGACCTTTCTGTTAATTTGGAGGAGGTGCATTGCACCCCCTGGCTACAACGTCACAGCCTGGAGAATGATATTGAATATATTTTGATGTACGTAAGCCCCAATGCCTAATCTCAACCTCTCAATTATCAGGGGCAGAACTTTGGTGATGTGTGCCAGTATCAAGTTGTTTCAAACATGTGACAGTCTGGTGAAATGATTCTCACCTGTTACGTGTTGAACAAAGTTTATATGTTCGAGACATTTCCATATCAAACTCGGGATTAAAAAAAGATAAGGGGAAAAATAATTATACAAAACCTGTGGCCATAGCCTGTAAATGGGCCATATACCAGTTGAAATGTATACACCCCTATGGAAGACATGACCTTAATCTCCCACACAGAGTGTGAATTTCTAAATGGGGTTACCTGAATGGGTGACATCATTTGAAATCTACACTACCCTGTATGTGGGAGATTTCAAAAGGTCACAACCTTGTGGGTTACATTACCGTAATGGGGCGACACCATTGATAGCGACAAAATTGATATCTACACCATCCCCTGTATGGGTGATTAAGATCATGTCTTCAATAAGGGGTGTATGGATTTCAACTGGAATATCCCAACATTGACCTGATGATTGTTTGGTATACATTTCAATGTCATCAATAAACCAGAAGTCCTAATCATGTGCATATAAGAGTGACAATACAATGATCAATAGGTTCTTATGTACAATGTTACATGACATGGGTGGCATACACCACATACACAAAATTGAAATTATTATAAGTAGTTGAAATACTACCAGTTTCCAAATAAATCATAAAAATTACTCAAACATAAAATGATACGTTATTCATAACACATTATCTTATTGCAAAACACAAAGAACCCTGGATTCTTACATTTCACAAAAAAATAATGGGCTATTCCAGTTGAAATCCATATAGTATTTCAAATGGAGTCACCCATTCAGGTATCCACATTTGTGACATGATCAAGGGGAATGAGTCACATGTCGACCCTGGCAGCCCTCGATATAACCCACGGCACCCATGGCATTTTGCCGTGGGTGCCCATCCCCACTGCCGTAATGCCCTCAAAATATGTCCTTTACCCAAGGCAGTCACTTGCCGTGCCCTCTAATGAAGTTGCCGTCGGTGCCTCAGCCCTGCCCCTTCATTATAAAATTATCTATCTATGATTGTGTGTGTTTTCTTCACTTTTGAGAAATTGCCTCGGTGCCCTTCTCAAATTTTCAACAGTTGCCATGATGCCCTCTTGAAATATTACAAACTGCTGTGCTGCCTTGCCTTTTCAGTGAAAATCCAAGGCAATTATCAACTTGCCCTAAAAAGTTGCCATGCCCCTTCAGATCCTTAATTCGAGGGCTGGACCCTGGTCCAAAATTAGTTTTACACATGTTTCTAAAGAGGATATTTAGGGCTTTCAGAAATTGAAATTCCCATGTTGATACGACTTTTCTTTGTGAAGTTACATTAATTTATCAATCGCTGAAAACAATATAAAACAAAAGAATTTTAACACTTTCTTTGCCAATATCTCAAAATTAATATTAGCGACATCCGACTCATTTCCCTTGATCGTGTCACATTTGTGTGGGACATTAAGGTCATGTCTTCCATAAGGGGTGTATGGATTTCAACTGGAATAGCCCAACAAACTGTAAAACAAATCAGATTTGTGAGTTTTGCCGATTTGCAATTCTATGCCTGTTTCTTTCTAGGATCTGTGGCCTGATATGACATGCTGAATTTTCTCATAAATCCATTTTGAGATAACCAGAAAAATATGTTTAACTCTTGCAGTTCATTAGGCTAATGGAAATCATAAGAACCCCAATTGCCTGCCTGCATCATATGTAATGACCAAATAACATGTACTTTTTCTTTACAGATTTGGGGTACCTGTATAAAACTCGGCAACCCTCATGAAATAAACAAATATAATGTGTTTTACAGTAATTCAACAATAAAACATGTCTATGTTAATAATAAACTTAATGCATAGACTGGTTTATATTAGTTCCTGGGATATAATATTGGATAAACTATAACATATTAAACATTACACTGTAAATGGGAACTTTACACAAAGATATTAGAAAGCACTATATTGTAATGAGTCCTTGTTTGTGGTTACCTCTTCTAAGCCTCAGAAGCTTTCAAAACTTTGCATGTACCAAATCCCGCGGGGCGTATACACACATGTGAAAGGGCGATTTGTCCGTATGCTGGAGACACAACCGTGTAACATGGTGTTACTCTCAACTTGAGATGAGACACACTATAACCTGCTGAATATATGTGTACATCCATATCAAAACGATGCACTTGTCGGCTGCTACATGCGTCTCATAACTCTCATTTCACATAAAAGCTAGGAATAAATACCAGACTCATCTCTGAATGTAGGTCACTTCAAATCATCCCAAGTCTTAGGAATACAGAGAACATTCCTTATACAATTTGACTTGGGGATGATTTGAAGTGACATACACTTGATATGAGTGTGGTATTTATTCCTAGCTATTATTTGAAATAAGACACATGTAGCAGCCGACAAATGCATCATTTTGATATGGATGTACACATATATGCTTAAGTACATAGTCTATCTGAATATAGCTTAAACATGCAAGTACTGAATGTCATCATTAACCCTTGATATCAGCAATATATAGATCTTGAGATCAAATGATTAAAAATTGATATTTTTGATATTTAACAATCCTCGAAGTAAACTGTATAAATCTAATGATATGTACTTAAAGTGTATGTAGCTGGGATGAAAAGCCGTCGATCAATTGAAAATTTTGACCTTTCATATTGGAGATATACATTTTTTTCCCCAAAAAGACCTAATTTTTTTTGGTGTTTTGGGGAAAAAATCCATATCTTTAATACAAAAGGTCACAATTTTCAATTGATCGTCAGCTTTTCATTCCAGCTACATTGTTCAATATCAAAAATATCAATTTTTAATCATTTGCCATAAAATGTGTATTATATCGCGAATTTCAAAAATTCAAAATTATTTGATATCAGAAGGACATTCTTCGTATTCAGAATGCGATTCGATATGTCTGATGTGCTCTCATGTCCCACAAAAAATATTGTCCAAACGTTCACACCCCGCCCCTTAAAACAACCAGCTGTGATTGAACACGTTCAGTAACTGACTAGTTCTTTGTATTGTAAATAAAAATTACATAAAATATATTTATAAAATCATATATATCAACATGCCGACACTTGGATTCTATGTCAAAAATTGGATAATACACTTTACTATGCTTGAAAATTAACTAAATTAATTCACAAAATATATGTTTTACACACAAAAAAATCTTAAGATGGGCTGGTGGCAAAATCTTTACCTATAATTTCTACAAAATTACAATAATTGTATATAAAAATAATGTACCAGAGGTTCCCAAATATTTGACAAATACGTAAATAGTGGTGGACGTATCACACCTATAACCATACAGGTCCTATATGACCTACGTGGTGGTTATGTAATAATCGGATTAACTACCATAGCAATAGGTGAAAACAATTTTTGAATAAATCACGCTGCACTACAAGCAGGTTGCACTCATCACCTGTGTATGTCTGCAATCATAGATTGAATACAATACTGGTCTTTTCAAAGATACTAATCTTACAGTTGTGAGTGATCAGCATGATATGGTTCAATGCAGAGGTACCACATGAACGTACTAGTACAGCGCGGTATATTCAAAAGAATTTTTCACCTATTGCTATTGTAGTTAATCTGATTATTACAAGTACATCACTTAGCCAGTGTATAAAGATGCTCCATGTCTACATATCGTTCAGTATATCCGATTTGCATGAGGTTTTCAACAAATCACATTACACGATAGATCAGGATCATCTCATTGGCCAACAGTTTCATTGGCCAATATGCATAACCATTGCAGTCTCTTTTTATTAGCACTTGCATATAAGGGCCATCAGAAACTGAAAGATTTTGACATAAACATAGTATGGGAACTCTTAATGTTATCAATATAAAATACAAATATGCTATTCCAGTTGATATCCATACACCCCTATGGAAGACATAATCTCCTACATGGGGTGTAGATGGAGTCAACAATAGGTTAAAGGTCATGTCTTCCAGAGGGGAGTATGGATTTCAAATGTAACAGCACAATAATAAGTAGAATGGTACAAGTAAATCTCTCCAACAAGCATCCATAGTTAACACTTCTTAAATTTCCAAAAACAGCTTGTGTATTAGTAGTTCCCTACTGACTGATTCAAAACTGGTATCATATTTATAGACGAATCCAACGAGCCAAGTCATGGTCAGGATTTGGTCGGCCATTATTGGGTCCCCGCAAGACCAAACTGGTGTTGTGACTGCCCAATTGGGTGGATTAAAGCCGCTTAAAAATCGATGTTAGATTCTTTTGTGTTGTAAACTGTCATCATTCTTTTGTCTATGTGTAACACGGGTGATAGAATGCAGTTCGAAATACCCTCCAAGGCCGCATCATTTCACATTTTAGGTGAGATTGAGCCGACGGGGACCCAGCTATGGCTGCCATTGAGGTGTAGGAATGCATGAAATTGGATTCGTCTATATCTGGACAGTTGCTTGGGGACACAAAAAATAACCGATGCCATGATAATATAATATCTTGATTCATCGTTATTACTTTGTAGGATTTCTGCACAGAACTGTTTTTACTCTCACAGACCCTTTCTTTCTAACTTCACACTGGTTTGATGGTCTGATTTTCACTCCTTTTTTGGTCTATATCTCAAATTCATTATTGCCAACTTTGAATTGCTCTAATCAGAACAAGTCGCATGTGTGTTTCTGCAAAGTGCCAACTCACATCACATACATAATAAATGTTGACATTTATACACTGCCTTTTACATGTATCAAATTATTCCGCTGTTGTTAGAATATGTCAGCTGCCATACAATGCCCAACGCATGCTCATACCTTACGGCGGCACTCAATGAACAATATCCATAAACTGCTCCACGTTTCACCCCTGGGTAGAGAGAGGCAAGTGAGGTAAAGCACCTTGCCCAAGTGCACAACACAATGGCACCGCTTAAGCTTGAACTCGCAACCCTCCGATTAGAAATAGAGCCTGTACCACTGTGCCACCACTTACAACCTGGGTGCTTGATGGAGAGAGAAATACTGGACAAAACTATATATCATAATATACAAACTGGAAACAAATTCCAACATGAACAATATTCAAAAAAAGGAAGGCAATAGATGTATTCAAGTCAATATATTTTAAATCATACATACACTTTGGTCACTCACATAAAAAATATTAACAATAATTCATCCCTTGAATTCTTGATAATAATTACAGTGTTTTTAAGAAAATAAAACTGAAATGTTTAATGATGATTTGTAGCAGGTTTTTTTCACATACTTCGGAAGCAATGTTCTTACAATGTTACTATTTCTTCGAAAGAGGGTGGTATAAAAGGCTAGGGATAACCATGCTTGCGAAACATGAAAATGGGTGTTATCACAATGAAAATGAACAAATTCTGCAGATGAAATTATGAACTAACCTTACCAGTGACACCAGGCCTACAATTTTACAAGTATGTTTTGATAAAAAAAAGAAACAATGAATTAGCGCCAAAGAGATTAGATTTAAAGGTTGCTCCAGATTATTACACCCTACGCACATCAAATTCTGTGCTTGTTTGCATGCCATGCATTGTGCCATTGGTGCCTGTTGAGTGCTATACCATTTTTCACCCTGATGTGGCAGTGACGTCAGTGCGCATTACATTGGATGCAGCCTCAAATCGCTGGCATTTGCTCAAAGCATGTTTAAAGACGCCGCAAAGATGCACAAGCGAAACAGCTGCTTCAACGCATTGACATCACTGCCACGGCAGGGTGAAAAATGGTATGCGCAAGGTTTAGTAATAATGCACAAGCTTAAGGCTCAAATTGGACATGCTTGTTTCCCTGGAAAACAGCAGACCAGACCATTGCATACCTGCCAACCCTAAAACCTCAACAAATAGGGACAAATGGGAGAAAATATCTGAAAATAGGGTAATTCCTGAATTTCCTATACATTACATGTACTACAGTCATATTTTTGCAAAAATAGGGACACGTGGTAAAATCGCTCTCTTTTATGCTTTTTGCTTCAGTAAAAATAGGGAGTTCCTATTAAATAGGGACAGTTGGCAGGTATGCCATTGTCAGATGGTAACATAGGTATATTTCACCGTGAAGGAATGGATAGTCTTGCATATAGACCTTTTCCGTAATTGCCCACCTTTCGCCGTAGATGGGGTATGTCACATGACAAAAAATATTGAAAGCGAGGGCAAATTCCATGTTTACTCCATCTACGGCGAAAGGTGGGCAATTACGAAAAATGTCTACATGGGCTTTACCCTGGGCCACTCGAGATGCAATGAACTACTAGGACTACAACTGTCCAGTTTATGCTCTCATTTCCACATCAGTCTGTTCTTTCATTCTGTGCCTATTAGTATGCAATTTATTGTTCCAATTTTGGGCTTTTGCCAATAAATACTGGAGGCATACATCTTGGTGTACTTGTGTGACAAATAAATATGATGGATTTACCATATCAATAAGTACACAGCTATTGGGAGTCTGTACTCTTTAAATCTAACCTCTTTGATCAGGGCAGAACTTGTAAATATTAACATGTCACCAGACACACTGGACTTGAGTTGTGTATATGAAAATTAAATTTTTACAATTCTTTTGGCAAATTTTAAGTTTTCAGTTGTTAGACAAAAATAATTGTCTAATAAACAAAGATTTTATACAACTTTAAAAATGTTCAGATTTTTGTGCAAGGTTTGACATACCAAGTACGCTAATCTCAAACATGTCTTCTGTATAAACCCATGGGCACTACCAGCCCAATTATCAGTCTCTAAAAACAATTTTGATTGGTTACAAAGATGGTAATACCATGTATTTAGCCAATCAGAGATATGGTAAGAATAGTCAACAAGGTGATTTAGCTTCACACTGCTCTGGCGATCTAAAAGCTCAAATTTGATTGGTTACTCAAATGATTATACCATGTAAATAACCAATCAGAGATACTGTAACAATGGCAGTAGTGCCCACAGGGTTAATGCATTGGCTGAAGATTCAAGAGAATAATCCTCAAACCTACAAAATAACCAAATGGCATCCGAACCTGTCATACCCCATACTACATGTATTAAATAACATTATTACAAGTTTGTTTTTTAGTACTTTTTTATCCTTTAAACCAATTCCAATAAGTTGGCTTGATCCACTGTTCTCTCCACTTTACAAATCATATTAAACATATACAAATAATATACAACCAAAATTAGGTTGGAAATATAATACACATAATTAAATGTTGTATCTTTATAATAATCATCTTAAACATTATACATACAGAAATGTACAAAATCAAGTTTGGACTCTAGGCCTATTTTCATACAAAATAATTGACACTATACAAACAGCTGCTTAGTGGGCTGTCTTGCAGGTTGCCTCAGGAAAACAACACACTTAACTTTGGTCATGATGTTTACGGGAGCATGTCTTTATTACGAAAGACTGTTATTCCGAAAGGTCATTTTTGTTAATCCGAAGGACTAATCCTCCAAAGGGTTGCTACTCAGGAGGATCATTACTCCCCAATTTCGGAATAAAGATCCACCATAAATTCGGAGTAATGACCCTTCTGAACCTTACTGTAAATTCAGAGTAATGACCCTTCTGAGTAACAAGCCTCTAGAGTATTGACCCTTCGGAATAATAAACCTTCAGAGTAATGACCCTTCTGAGTAACAAGCCTCTAGAGTATTGACCCTTCGGAATAATAAACCTTCAGAGTAATGACCCTTCTGAGTAACAAGCCTCTAGAGTATTGACCCTTCGGAATAATAAACCTTCAGAGTAATGACCCTTCTGAGTAACAAGCCTCTAGAGTATTGACCCTTCGGAATAATAAACCTTCAGAGTAATGACCCTTCTGAGTAACAAGCCTCTAGAGTATTGACCCTTCGGAATAATAAACCTTCAGAGTAATGACCTTTCTGAGTAACAAGCCTCTAGAGTATTGACCCTTCGGAATAATAAACCTTCAGAGTAATGATCCTTCTGAAAAACGACCTTTCAGAATAACGAACCGCAACCAATGTTTATTATCTTGCTATTGGATGCGTAATACCAGACACCAGGGGCGCATTTCACACAAATTTACAATGCATCTTATTCGCTGTCGTAGTACATGTTAGTAACCATTGGTTACTGCTCCAGGCCTGGGCTCATACACCTGTTCCGAATGTTGATAGGCCATAGGCTTTTGTATTATGATCATTTCGATCAGTGGTTCATAACAAAGAAAGATTCAGTTGACATAGCAACAGTCATATTCTAACGTGCACTACGACAGCGAATAACTAAACCCAACCCAAATACTAACCCATCGGAAGTGTTCCATATGATTTTTATGTTAGCGTTCCCATTGGTTTGCACTTACGATGCATTTTAAAGTTTAGTAACAGGCACCCCTGGTCAGGTAGGCTGTGAAATAGCTACACACAATGCAAGCATGACATGTAGTGAAATAGCTACATGTGACACATGCATGACATGTAGTGAAATAGCTACCTGTAACACAAGTGTGTCATATAGTGAAATAGCTACACATGACACAAGCATAACATATAATGGCATGCTTCTGCATCACATCTACTTGGTTAAATCTACATACACCACACCTGAGGCAAACTGCAATGCTGCATCCCAAATAAGAGAAGAAATCAGGTTCTCCCCACCTTGTATTAACACTTTCTTTGTTCAGCGCCGACAGAAAAATCCAACTCCTTGCTCATGGTGAATGGCACATGCTCATAGCGGCCCAAACCACACACAAACCCTCTGATCACCACAGGTCCTAAGACTGCCCTGCCCTTCTCTCTGATCGCAAAATATTTAGTGACCGCTGCCAGCCATATCTAATACAGCTCAGAGAGGGTAGGTCATGGTTTTAACATTGATTTTTAAGATAAGATCTTTATTGAGCACCCATTAAGGATGAGAAGCAGAGCTAGTCTTTCTCCACCTGGAGGGTTGGATCGTAATTAGAAGTAGACTAAATGGTGAGTTTACAAAAAAAATTTAATATTGATCCACGTTTAACCAGATGAGAACTACCTGCCGCTTGGCCAAAAAGAAGTTTTTAATATCAATTGGACCAATCAGCAACATTGTTAGAATAATTTCACCATGCACAAAAATTGGGGTGAATTATTTGCAAAGCTCCATTCTCATTGGTGATTAAAGTGAATATATCATGTAATTGACCAATCGGAGGCAATGTTAGATCAGATTATTATGAACAAGAAAATGGCATGCTTCACCAGGGGCACTTCCCTGGTCTTACAAGGCTAATTTGATTCACTGAGGTAAATTAACCTGCCACATGGACATGGTTTCTGGAAAGAGCCCGATTTCTTCTCTTATCCCAAATAGTTACATTATTATTACATTGTTTTTGAACATTTTTTAAATCCATCACATGTAGCAAATTGCCTATGTACAGGAACACATATACACACACATTGAGTTATTGAAGTGTTGGTTATCTTCCAATGTAAGGACAAAATGACGACAACAATGGCGGCGACGACGACAATTGAAGAGCTGTGCTGGTTACACCACAATTCACACAATGGATTACAGTCTTATAACACCAATATGAGTTCTGTTTTTTTAAGCAAGGTTTATATCAACATTTGTGAGCAATTTTAAAACCCCATGAGAACTACCTGCCGATTGGCCAAAAAGAAGTTTTCATTATCAATTGGTCCAATCAGCAACATTGTTAGAATAATTTCACCACACACACAAAATTGGAGTGAATTATTTGCAAAGCTTCATTCTGATTGGTGGTTAAAATGAAGATATCATGTAATTGACCAATCAGAGGCAATGTTAGATCGGCAGGTAGTGCTCAGGGGGTTAACCTACAGACCAATATAAACATGTTGCAAAAACACATGAAGTTTTATTGATTGCATAAGTTCATACATTCACAGCTTAATTTTGGACAGTAATATTGGAAACATTTCTTTTAAATATGTCATGGTTTAATAATGTCTAATTGGTATTAAATGAGTCGCATAAGTTGTTTAGTGAAAGCATTTTCAAATTTCTTGTTAAAATATTGGTGAAAATTGCGATTGCCCAAACTTTTGTAACCCACACATTTTTGTTGACCTTACATAGCTATTTATTATGTCAAACAAAAAAATCATGGTTAAAGTACAAAACAATAGTCTGCAGCATATGCTGCAAGTATGAATCAATATAAATCAGATGATCTGTGAAACACTATGAATTAGTAGCAATCTTTTCAAACATGTCTCATGGATCATCCTCAGGGCCAACATACTAGAAATAACAAATTCACTGTGTGATGTAAAGTAATGTCTGCCTTATGGTGAGAAACGTTTAAGGCATTACTGACAATGTTGCACAGGATTTAAACAGCTTCAATGACCATACCTGTTACAGTTCACGGTTTCACTGATCACGACTATTACGCTTCCTCGCATTAACACAACATGTTTGTGTTGAAATTTTATAAAACAAATTTGGTTTTACAAAGGCATAAACTCAGTGACAAACATTTTTGACAATGTTTTTGACAAGGAAGATGCTGAATACAAGCAAAATATCTAGCATTCTGTACATGTACTTCAAGTGCTGGCCAGCCAGCTCCATTTAAGTAGATCAAATTATTGCTAGAAATTATCTTCTTTTTATCAAACATACTCATCTACGACATACGACAACATGTGCGCGGTTTTGTTTTAGTACTGACTCTAGAAAACTTTGCCAGATGTGATGATTTTTGGAGTTGAGTGTATGCGTAAAGAGCTAACTACTCAGTGACTGAATGGACACAAGTTGTTGAACATGTTATAGTTTTCAGCACAGTACTTCAGCAGTCTGCTAATTTAGCACATTTTATGGCGTACACGTAAGTGGGGTTCTGATTGGGTAATTGAATCACGTCATCATCACATCGGCACCTCATTCGCTGGTCAAGCTGCGTAGCATCGCATGACCTAATTCTTTTTATGCGGTATTCAGACAGAGCAGATGGACACCGCTGAAGTAATTTGCTTCGTATAGTAAACCCACTGGAGTACTAGTGTGACATACCATATAAATCAGTAATGTTTGTGTTCACCCCTACATGTATGCCATTTCACTACACATTGGCAAGTTCTTTCAATTTTTGAATTAAGTATAGTCAAAGAGTGTACTGGTTGGCCCATGGCCATATACAAAACCCAAGTCCAAGTCACCAATTCAGCATGTACTCCAAACTTGTCCCTGTATCTCAGTTTGTCACTATTTTTACACCTCTGAGTTCAAATCTTTACAAATTAACTTATATTGGTCTGCAGATTGTATGCTCACATAAAAACAATCAAATACAAAAGCACTGGGATTGTGAGTTTTGTCAACCGCTCAAAGGTCGAAGGTCAACCCGCACTTTTTCGTCCAGGCTCAGCATACCGACGGTTGGATAGAAGCCACCAGCGGGAATCTGGACGTCCCTGCGACCGATAGTTGTACCATTTCTTGTGAAAAACACCTGTTGAAAATTATACAGAAAAAAGCAATTCATACACTTGTTTAATATTAAATAGACGTTGTTGAATGGTTTATAATATGCTTATGGTGCAACCCTAATTTGCATAAATGTTGCTTTTTGGCTGCTACAAAATTGATATTTGCCAGATTTTTTTTTCATGATTTGAAAATCCTGATCATACAACTTACTTGTACTTTGGTTCCAGTTTGTACTTTATCAATATACTCCTCCAGTTCTTCTTCTTCATCTGATAGATACTCCTCGTACTCGTCGTCGTCAGGGAAGTCATAGATTCCCACGTCAAAGTTGTCATGGGCTAATCTGTGCTCCAATTGGTTAAATCTGTTAAACGGTCCCCTGTCCTGCCATTCTTTGACAATTGCTACTTCATCATCGCTATCTCCATCATCGCTGATATAAAATATGTCAAAATAGATAATGCATGAAATGTGTAAGGCAAGGCAGCAAAAAGTAAATGTAATATAAATGCTTTTGTCTTTATATTTTACTTCCTTATAATGCAGATAGGGTGAATCAAGATTAACTGTCAACTAGGGATGCCGCTTGACACAAAAGAACCATGTCACATTTAGCAATTTCACTAAACATGTACAGGAACAATGCTAAATATGTCCCTAGAAACATGTTGTGATCTGTTCATTTTTATGCTGATGTATGTTAAGAGATTGTTCATTCACCGATCATGCCTTAAAACAGCACAGAGGCCATATACCTTTTATAAGTTTGTGCACCAAAATCACTGAATGAGCACTGTAAAATATTAAGCAAGATAATTATTTCAGAATAACTGAATATGTGACCATCCATCTCAAACCGCTCGTAAAGTCGGCAAATTATATTTCGAGTTACAGTCCAAAATGTGCATAAAGCTTGTATTCAAAATGTACCTAAATAATTGTCCTACAAGTTTCTCATTTCAGTCCAGTCAAATACCAATCTTTAATCCTATTGTTGAAGAGGATAATAAGCTTATACTTATAGTAAATAGCTTTAGTCTTTGTTTGCTTTGGCTAAATCCTGTTCAAGTGGTGGGTTAACCAACAATTAACAATGAGAGGACATTCCTGAACCTCCTTGACTTGGGGATGATTTGAAGTGACTGCCAATTATGACCATTTGATATTTAATACCAGCAATCATAGAAAAAGAGATATATAGAAAAGAGATATATTGAAGCACCAAAATAATGTACCTTTTTACTGAAGGAGCAAAGTTTAACAAGCCATAACTCCGCTTCTGGATATCGTTTGAAGTCAAATGATATATCATTGTAATGCTTATGATATATATTTTCTAAACACGGAAGAAAACAAAATTGACCAAGGGGCCGACATTACGAGCATTTCGATGTGGATGGTCACATATATTATTATTCAGAATAATCATCATAATTTTATTGTCATTAAGCTTGTTGACAAGAGAGATATGAGTGTTGTGATCTGTAACCATTTCTGTTTCATTAGCTATGACCACTTTTTATCCACATGTCCCCTTGGTTTGTAAGGAACAATCCCTTAATTATTATGCATAAGACTTACCTGTCCATTTTATAGTCCCTTGGAAACATGATGCCGCATCCCATGATATCACCTTTATGACACCGAGGACCAAATGGGTCACCTACACCACTACCTTTGAAGATTTTACCATCATCTGGGCGATAAAAGTCAACAAAATCAGAAAATTATTTTCAATTTTGATCTATACTATATTGGATTGACAATTTCATCTCTCACATGCTTGTTCACTCACTCACTTAAAATGCTTACTTTATTTAATTACTCACTCAATCTCACACAATCACTCACTCATTCCATGAAAATTAAAAAAAAAATCTTTTACAATCAAGGAAAATGTTGCAACACTCTGGCATACTATTAAATGTAAATTGCCCCCCGTCCCCCAATTCAATGTTGATGAAAGCACTTTTGCCATTGGGCTCTCCAGTCTTCCCAACATTGATTGAAGGGGAATGGGGAGGGAAGGGGAAAGAGGAAAATTTGTACATCTCATCAAACTAAGTTATACTAATTTCACTGAACTAAGAGTTACAACATATTGTCAAGGTTTGCCAACTATTTTTTTCCTTGATTGTAGATCATACCCTCCTTCTCTTTTGCATGATGACTCCCACATACACTTACTCCCTCTCTTACTCACTCACTAAATAAGATTACTTAGTCAATCAATCAATCAATCAATCAATCAACCAATCCCTACCTGCATGGTAAGCAATGGATCCAAAGTTCCACCCTGGATGCCTTTTCTTGGGGTAATCTTTCTTGGCAAGTCCTATGGCTATGTAACAATTCTTCCCTGGGTCCACTATCTCTAACTCAAAGTAATGGTTGGTAGGACTGAGAGGTTTCTGTGCTTGTGCTAAACCAACATCTGCTATGGTCTTCCCTCGACCTGCATAGGCTAGCACCTGTTGATTGGAGGATAAAAGTCAGCAGAAATAAAAGGCAATTAATCAGTAGGTTAACTTTAAAAAACTCAAATTCCCTTTCACAACAGTTGGAGAATTCTCTTGTAAATTAAATCTGTTTTGTATACATGACTTGATAAGCTAAAATACATGCCATATCAATGTCTGTCAATTACATTCATAATCTACATACTCCTACTCCCTACGTGTAAGTATCTATATTGCTACACATGCAATCATACAAAATCTATCACCTTCACTTTTGTCAAATGGACTGCTGCACCTTGAAGCTTTAAAACTCAAGGACTTTCCAAGGTCCAAAAGCATGATTTTCAAGGACTTACCACAACTCAAAAATCATGATGCCGCTCTCCATGCGGCACATATTAACGAAAGTGACAGCTCCTCTCCACTCCCCAAATTTGGTCAACTTTAGGAAAAATTCCAATTTTCAAGGACTTTTAAGGACCTTGTGCAAATTTCCACGACTTTCAAGCCCTTGAAAAGGCATTGTCAAATTCAAGGACTTTCAAGGACCGCAGGAACCCTGGTCAAGTGTTGGACTGTGCTGTTGTGTCAAAATTTACCTTTTGACTGTGTTATTGCAGGCATTGAGTTTTGCAATGTGACAGGTGTGCTGTAAATCGCACGCCTGGATAACCCGAGGTGTGCTATTAGGTGACAAGTGGTTGAAGACAGCTTTGCGTCCTATTGTTATTGCATTGGATTATAGAAGATTACCTCACGACCACAACACTTCTTATCAAGTCCAAAGAGCTATGATGTGCAATTGTTCAGAGTTGACATGACACATGTCGATCGATCATCGATTCTCTGCATTCACAATAACTACTTCGCATACCAAATAACTTCTGTGTGGCCTATGTAAATGTAGCTATGTATGAATGAGCCGACTGTTGTACAGAATATCCATTACCAGACCGGGTTGGGCAGGGTAATCTAATCATAATCTATGAAGCATTGAACTGAATATGTTGTCCTAAATTATAAGCTTAAAACAAGCTTTCAACTTACTAAACATAACAAAAATATAACATAAATAAACAAACAACTATGATTAAAAGTTTTCTCACTAGTTGTGAAAACAAATCTTTCTGGAGCACAAATTTAAAAGTATTAGTAGGCAGTTGCATGCAAGTATCGCGTGATATTTAGGCACGTGGCCTACAGCATGGATGAAAAAATATTAACTTTCCCGGGAAGCGAGCTAAATTCCCTCACAATCAATAGCATGTTTTTATATACAAAAAAGACACACTTTCCCTCCAAATTCCAGCCCAAAAACTAAATTAGAACTTATGATAAAATAAAAAGTCAGAGAAAATGTTTTGTTAACCATGTTCACTTGTTGAACCGGGTGTTGAACTTAGGCCTATGATTAAAATCTTATACAAGTTACAGATAAAAACTTTTTCTATAATATTTCATAATAATTAATATAACACTTAGGCCTATTGATACTACTTGAATAGACCAGGAACACATATAGGGGGGCCTACATTTTATTTTTTTACTTGGCCTTAATATAGGCCTATTGTTACATATCAATTTCTAAATAAATAAATAAATAGAGTTTAAATAGAGTATAATGTTGTGAATAGATTAATATTAAAATATTAAATAAGTAACTCGGAATACAAATAAATAAATAAATAGACATAAAAAGATAAATAAATACAATCTAATTTGCATTTAATGTTTTATTTATTATATTTCAATTTAAACTTTATATGACACCCACACATCCCCGGGATAAAACAAACAACAAATAAATAAATAAATAAAATAAGAAAACAAATTAGTAAAATAATAAATAAATAGGAATAGGCCTAAATAAATAGGCCTAGGCCCCTACATAGGAATAAATAAATATATTTATAAAAATAATAAATTAGTAAATAAATGAATGAATATAATAATATCAGGATAATCATAAGCCTGCAAAATGTTTATAACAAAGTAAAATACGGATTTACAAATAAGTAGGCCTTAAACATGTTAAAGTGAAAAAGAATATAGGCCTACAATTTTATTATAGCCGTGACCCTGGCCTTGTCAGGTCACGTCTTGACGCATAAAGCTGTGCACTCATGCACTGTATATCCGGGACTTCGGGTATCGATTATAACGGTGTTGCTGTGAATGCTAGAACCATTAACAATCGATTGACTTGATGTATCTATAATCCAATGCAATAACAATAGGACGCAAAGCTGTCTTTAACCGCTTGTATTAGGTGTGCTGCAAATCGCACACCTAAATAAACCAAGGTGTGCTTTTTTCAAAACTGGTGTATGACTATGATTTCATTTTCAGCTAAAACTTAGCAATTGTGACAACATACATGTACTTTTTTTAAATGGCCATGGTAAAAGCTCTGGGGTAATGAATGGTGTATACTGCATAGATGTCCCTGGACTTTGGACTTATTGCTAGTGTCATTTGTAATTTTTTTTTTTAATTAGTTTTTTTTTTTTTGGATTTAGAATGTCCCTAGAATGTCCCTGGAACTTTAGAATGTCCCAGGAATTTTTTTTTTAATTAAAAAAAAATTACAAAAAGATTTAAAAAAATTATAAATTCTTGTTTAAAATAGGCAAATTTGTAAATTATGTTCACATAATAATCTATGAATGATTTTAAAATGCATTTGTTTTGTATGCTTCTTTACTTCATAAATAGGTTGTAATGTGAACATCAATTATAAATTTGCCTATTTTAAAAATAAATTTATAATTTTTTATAATATTTTTAAAAAAAAATTAAAAATATTTCCAGGGACATTTTTAAGTTCCAGGGACATTCTAAATAAAAATAAAAAACTTAAAAAAAATTAAAAAAATAAAAATTTTTTTTTTTTTTTTTTTTTTTTTTTTTAGGTGTGCGAAAAATCGCACCCCTCGGCGTATTTTCAGGCGTGCGGCGCGTGCGAATCGCACTCGCACGCCTTAAAACTCAATCCCTGTTATTGAACACATATTTTTAGAGTGCGATCTTATCACAATGGCACTTTCTAACGACGCGGTACACAGGTGATGCTAGTCATCCGTGCTATGGTGCACAACCAAAGACACGCAAGAATATTCTCATTGAGACCAACACGATACGAATGGTAAGTTTTTCAATCATCACTACGAGTATAACACAAATACAAATATATACACAGTGTAGATGACTGATGGATTTAATCTAGTTGACAATTACACCTTCCATCTTTTTTCTTCTTGTTTTTGGCAAATCAAAAGAAACCTAACATCCCACTATTTTACGATTTGAAATTACTTGGTACTCTAGGTCGGTAAAAATGAGCAAGATTTAATCTTTCCTAGAGAAGTCCTTTTTGGAAGGCTGAGCTTTCGGAACTCTAGCGAGTGCCATCTTCAGAGCAATCTCAGCCCTCTGAAAATGACCGCGACTTCTCTAGGGAAAGATTAAATCTTACTCATCCCACTATTTAAATCTTACTCATCCCACTATTTTACCCAATTACCAACTGAATATTCATAAGGCCAAAAAAAAAAAAGTTGTTTGTTTGTCTTCCACCGTCCACTCCTCAGTTTAAGGCCTGACCAAATTTTTTTCTTCAATTTTTTTTGGAATAAATAAAAAATTCAATTGTTTTTTCAGATTTGGAGTATCTCTGGACCTAGCTAGAGCTAAATGCTAGGATCTTTCAAGGTTGAAAATAAAAAGCCCCCAAAACATTTTGTGTCTTCAATATGCAAAGTTATAATTTGTGTTCATGTCATAGTCTATTATTATTAATGACTTCAAAATACATTGGATTTATATCCATTTTGAAATCATTAAAGACTATGACATGAACACAAACTATAACTTTGCATATTAAAAAAACAAAATGTTGTTTTTTTAAGTCACCGTGAATGATTGAAGCTTTTAGCTCTAGCTAAATCCAGGAATATCAAAAAAAATTAAAAAAAAAAAAAAAATTCCGCCCACCCTGCACCTCCTCTTTCAAAGCTGTGGAGGACAAACAAACAATTATTTTTTTGGCCTAATCTATGCCACCATCCCTTATTACCTGTCCATGTACTGTTACATCATGCAATCGTCCCCAGTCATCTTCACAGCTGTCAATCACCATTTCTTCTTCTTGACTCGTCCAATCAGAGCGGGCTTTACAGCGTACTATTTGGCCGGCAGCACACATGCTCACGGCTGGACACATGCCCCTCGCAGGAATAGGTATGACCTTCTTCATTATCTGAATATAACAAACATAATTTATATAGTCTAATGTTAGTTCATACATGTTAGTCGTTAACAAAGTTTAAACTGACTTTCTGCACAATAAATTCAAGTAACCTTGAATTTCCGATGTGTGACACAGTAGGCATGTTCACGATGTTATTATCGTCTATAATGAAAATTTATCGCGATCGTGATAATAGTTTCACAATTTGATGGTAAAAATGTATCTTCAAATGAAAACCGAAAAGCAGGCAGATGACACAGAAGACGACACCGAGAGTTACCAACCCGACAATGGCACCAATGACAATAGCAGCAATAGCGCCACCAAATACAGACTATATATAACAATATTTAACAATATTTTCATGATTTTTCGAAACAGAAAATTGGTAAAAAAAATGTTTTTAAGCTTCCCTCATTATCGCCATTATCGATTATCACGATAAATTTTGCTGGCGATATATGATATTGAAAAAGTGGCGATGAACATGCCTATGACACAGTCACACATCTTCATCAGAAGAAGTCCTATGACGTTGTGTTAGACTTGCCCTGTTCAATTACATTACAATGCCCTCATATGACCAAAAATCACCAATGGTCAAAACAAAAGTCCAACACAACATCATAGGACTTCTTCTGATGAAGATATATGTCATACATATAATTCAAGGTTATATTAATTGATTTTATTGTACTGAAAGTCAGTTTAAACTTTTACAATATAAAATATTATTAATATTGAATGGTAATGAGTAATTGTAAGAATATTGTCATGAGGTGAAATATGGACTGTTCAATTCAACATAGATTTGGTGAGTTGAATTGAACAATTAATATTTCACCAAATGAAAATAATCTTTCCATTGAACAAACTCTTTTTTCTTTTACTTGATTTTATAAATTACCAGGACAACAAAAAAATAAAGAATATCTAATCCATGTTTACTTAAAAAGGAAATGCCCACACCTGTTATAGGTGAATTGAGGTTTTTGAAACTTTTTAGCATTGCCATCTTTGAACTTAAGTTTGGGTGTACCTGTGGGATCCATGGATGGCACATTTTACAAGTACGGTTGTGTATGTTTCTAAACACTGGCAAATGAGGACACATGATAAATCTCTGTAGCAGTGGACGCACAGGAACCGTGGGTGTCCACTGCTTCTTGGACAGTGTTACTAGATTTAAAATAAATTCAAAAGTGTCTGTCCGCAGCTGATGGTGAAAACTCGTATAGCTGTCCACTTTTGTCAGTGGCTATACATACATGTGTGGGGGTGGGGTGCGTATGTGGGGGTGTGGGTGGGTGTCTATGTGTACCTCTTTCCCATTGAGCGTGAAGAACACAGGGCACTTTTCAGTAATGCCTTCATCCATGACTTCTTCCAGCCTTATGCCAACGCCAACACGGTCTCCATTCCTACATGCTTTAGATGCCGATGCAGCACCATTGAAAAACCTGTAAGTAATCAGATAAGAAATGATCCATAAAATGATGAGAGCATGCATTATGATGGGGATGACTGATTATTATAATCATAATAGCCTACATTTTACAAATGCTTAGTGCGAATCTGTTACACAATATTATATAGCACTATATATTTTCTATTTAAATCTCATTTTTTTAATGCTTTTGTGTTTTTGTGCAAAGAAAAGCGCATAACAGGCATTTTCTAATCGTACAATGTTATGTTTTTAGGGAACAAACCAAAAGATCGATGACGTCCTATAAACGTAACTAGTTTCGTTTCTCAGACCGATGTTATCAGACCGATGTTTTTGTACAAACGTAATCGAGTATTTTTACCCCATCCCCCCCTAAACGAAACTAGTTTCGTTTATAGGACGTCATCGATCTTTCGGTTTGTTCCCTTAGCCAAACAAAAGTAAAATAAATTAATATTCAATATAAATTGCATTTTTAGTGCTAGACTTGTTAGGGACTGCACAGATAAGAAATTAGAATTTATAACCTCAAATGGGTTCTATCATAAAGAAATGAATTTTAACTACGATTCATAGCATCAGTATTTCACAAATCATACCTAATACAAAAAGTCTCCTGAACATGAAGCATTCTTTATGTTATACAAATGTGTAGTCTTAGACCAAACAAAATTGAAACAACACCAGCAAATTTAGCTACTGTAACTTATTCATACACTCCTATATCAAAGCAGCCAATCAGAAAAGCTGTTAGAAAAGTATGAAACATGCATTGATTGTGTATATTGTGCACTCCGCGTACTACTCGCAGTGTTTCGTGTGCGTTCGCGTCACGTAGGATTGATTCATTTTTCGGGCGGGTTGATGCATTTATATTTGGTTCTGTTTTCCAACATTTTTAGTGATAATTTGTTATATATAAAAAAAGT
Organism: Amphiura filiformis; assembly: GCF_039555335.1. Lineage (NCBI taxonomy): Eukaryota > Metazoa > Echinodermata > Ophiuroidea > Amphilepidida > Amphiuridae > Amphiura > Amphiura filiformis. The sequence continues at coordinate 18,460,057 of NC_092639.1, forward strand.
AAAAATCATGTGTTTTTTTCTTCTTGTGTATGAAATAGATTAATAAACTTGTATTACTTATTGCTCGAGAAATTAGACAAAATAATGCACTTGCGCTGATGTTGATGCGTCTATTGCACTCCCCCTTCGGGGCTCATGCATTAGACGCATCAACATCAGCGTGCGTGCATTATTTTGTCTAATTTCTCTCCCAATAAGTAATACGCGTTCATTAACCTAGAAACAACACATTATCATTATTAATCCATACATGTGCATTTAAAAGGGCATGACCAGATTGTGGCCTGATTGTAACATGTTATGTTTTCTACCTCCCATTCAGTCCCATCATTCAGGGCTGTCAACTCTCACGCATTGGCCGTGAGTCTCACACATTGGATCACTTTTTCACGGTCTCACACCAAGGTAGTATAATATCACGCCTAGGTAGTAAATCTCACGCAAAAAAGCTGGAATATGAGTAAAATCTCACGCATCATCATTAATAATTTGTTGCTCCTACCCCCCGCTTTTCACATTCCCGAGCGCCGTGGCTCAAATAATCATGGTACAAAATGAACATTGGAGTCGGCAAATCCTGGTACGCCTCTGTCTCACGCCAAGCAATTCCAAAAGTTGACAGCCCTGCATCACTCAAACATTCTTATTCCATGTTCTCAAGCGATTTGGATTGTAGAAGCAAAAATGTGTATCCTAAAGCATTTTCCACCCTGATGTGGCAGTGACGTCAAAGCATTGAGGCAGCTGTTTCGCTTGCGCATCTATACAGCGTCTTTTAAGCGTGTGCATGTGTACGCCAGCACTTTGAGTGAACACTAGCGTTTTTTAGCTGCACCCAATGAAATGTGCATTGACGTTACTGTCTCATCAGGGTGGAAAATGCTTTATTTAGTGGCCCACAGAATAGCACACAACTCACGGGGTGGCAACCATCAAACTACCATAATTTTTTTCATACCGCTAAAACAAAACTTATTCCAGGCTTACAATTTTTCTAGAGTTACCTGAAAAAAATTAAACTTTTGATGGGGTAAAGTGGGGGGGTTGATGCTGTTAATCTGGTCACCCACCTTTAACAGAAGATGTCATACTTACAGGCTTCCCTCATTGATACAGAACCCAACTGAGTTGCCTTCCTCCCCTAGGTGACTATCTAATCTATGGTCTATGGAGGCTAAACCAATCCGCAATGTGTCTTTACCTAACCCAACATTGATAACCTCAACCTGAAAAAAAGAGGAAAAGAAGAAAAATGATCAATAGAGGTTATCCGTGTTCTATAAGCTGCATATCCTATCAGCGACTGCTATACCTTGTTTAGGACTTTCAAAAGAAGTACCTGCATGTGCAACCATGACTGTTTCAAAATAGCCCACCAAAGTCATGCAGGTAACTCCGAGGTTGTGTATTGAATTCCTTTGAATGAGGAATACTACGGGAATCAGCGTCTATTGTTAGAAGTCACACATGAGTGAAGTGGATAACCTCTATTGCTATGTTGTTGTTAATAATAGTATTTGGTTATGAACTTCTCTCTATCTCTCTGTGTCAGGTGATGCTCTGTAGCGCTGCTGTGGTCTTCACAAGAGTCTTGCATTCTTTCAGCTTCACATCATTATGCTGGTTTCATACTTTCTGTCGCTTGCCGCTGAGCGGCTTGACGCTTTATCATGCCGCTTGCAATTGTCTGCTTGCAGAACGGCATACCGCTGAGCGGCAGCGGCGTGACTCTGAAAGCCACTCTTGCCGCTCAGCACCGCTCAACATTGCGAGATGAAATTATGACAATCCAATTTCAAATTGCCAGCAATTTCTAGCAATGGTTTATGTGCATAACATTACTATCACAAACAAGTAAGTACGGTACACATTCAGCGAAAAACGAAATGCCATTTCCTATGCCCTACATCTACTCATTCCTACCTCACATCATTATACACACTTGAGTGTGGTACAATGCTAAATAACTCGAGCGCTGTATAAAACAAAAGTACATTTGCCAGTCAATAGAAATACTGGCAAGGATCAGGGTTGCCAAAAGATTTCAGCCTGAATCGCGGGTCAAATAATCGAAAAGTCACCCAATTTTTCTCTTTACCATTGGTTTCTATGGGGCATGAAACTATCAGAAATCGCGGGAGCCAATGTTGAAAAGACGCCCAAATTTTTTCTTAACCATTGGTTTCTATGGGACAGGAAATTGTCAAAAGTCGCGGGAAAAATCTTCAAAAGTCGCCCAATTGGGCTACCAGATCGCGGGTTTGGCAACCCTGGCAAGGATCACCTTGGATCATGTATTATGTAAGATCAAATTCTTGGCAATACCCTATTTCCTACTGATTGATCCTGGTCTATAAACAGTGCAGTCAACTTTTTTTTTTTTTTTTTATTTTACAGCAGTTGGGCATTTCCACAATAAAGTTAGGGCTGTGCAATAATTATGAGCCCTGGGGAGGGTAAAATTGGGGGGGCAAGAAATTTTGGCGAGCGAAAGGGGGGCAAGCAATTTTTGGCAAGCCGAGAGGGGGGGAAAGCGATTTTGGCACACATTCATGGGGCGCCTTTTTAATAAAACGGTCTAAAAAGGCTTAGAAATACAGTACGGAAACGCTTAAATATGCAAATTTTCCTGCTTGCTGCGCTCGCAACATACATCTAGACCATTTAAGGTTTGCAAATTGGGATCCCAAAAATTTGGCATGTTCAAGGGGGGGGGGCAAAGAATTTTTGGCGAGCCGAGTGGGGGGCAAGCGATGTTTGGCGGGCTGAGGGGGGGCCAGCGATTTTTGGCGAGCCGTTTGAAATTTTACCCCGGGGTAAATAATTATTGCACAGCCCTTACATCTTGGCGTCAAATATTCATCCATGGGTAATTTTTCAATTTTTTCCCAATAAATTTACTAATATCATTTACATGTACGTGCAATTTCAAAAAACATTGATCATACTATTACCGTATTCATTCCAATAAGCACCCAGGGTGCTGAACAAAGTCATTTTGGGTGGGCGCTTATTTTTTGCCTCGTTTACCTAATTTTTTCGTCAGGGGCATTTACTAGACGAATTTACGTATGTTATAAAAGGGTCCTGAGATGTTCTAATAGCTTTTCTGGGTATGCAGAAAATGTATTGCAAGTTTACGCAGGACTTGTAGTCCTGCAGCTATTTCACTGTATCGACATCTATCTGTCACTTCAACATTAATGGTACCCTTTAGCAAATTGAAAATACCCTGGGTGGGCGCTTATTGGGGCATGGGCGCTTATTGGAACGAATACGGTAATAGTTACTGTATTTTTTTTGCTACAAATTTTACAAATTGATAATGACTTTGGTCATAGGCCTGAAGGCCTATGCTTTGGTCCGGTCCATCAAAACGTTCCCTTTTTATGTTTATGTGCAAACTTCAAGTTTATTTGCAATGGTCACACCATTATGTTAACTCCTGCGTATTTGGGCCATATGGAAGAACAGAGCAATATACTTAAATTTCTCTCTGAATTATGCTCCTTGCTGGACTTGATCCAATTTTGTCTGGAAAATAAATTTGATTTGATGGCTGAGTGGCATTATAACCAGACTTTGGGGGCAGCAAAAAGGGAATCATTAGGGGGTGGAGCCGGGGGTGGAGCAATGCATTTTAAAACGTTGACAAGTATTGTTTATTCTTTGTTGGTTTCTACCTTGGGTCCATATTAAGCTTCCCCATTTGATTCCCTTTTTGCTGCCCCCCAAAGTCTGGTTATAATGCCACTCAGCCATCAAATCATTGATTTATTTTCTAGACAAAATTGCATCACGTCCAGCAAGGAGCATATGGGAATAAATTGACAAAATAAACTGGAACAAATAGATTTCTATTGATCATCTGTGAAATTGGACAGATAACCGGACTTGGGCAGTTTGTTTAATATTGAGAGATAGGAAGTAAATTAAGTAAGTTTTTTTACACCTCAATAAATTTTGTGTTTCTACGTGTGTAGCTTGAACAAAATTATTCAAAAAAATAACAAAATACTGATAAAGTACATAGTATGTGTAAAAAAAACCTGAATTGAAAATGTGAACAAATACTTTGTTCAAACACGTATGATCCAGAAAGTGTCTTGAAAAATAAAAACATGAGAAAACTGATGCACAAAAATTGTACTAAATGAAATTGTTGTGGTTAGCCAAAAACCTTGTCCTTTTCAGGATCTGGTCAAATTACAGTTGATATGTGTCTGACTTGAGAATTTAATACGATATTGGCTGGGTTAAAGCATGTTGCTATCATTGAATGTTACTTATTTATATAAATCCTAGTGCATCATTGTTTTAGTAACATTATCTCTATCCCTTACCCCAAACCCTAATCCTGAACTTGGTCCTACCAAAGTCCTTACCCAATTTTGGGCAATATACCGAGAGAAAATTGCCCATTTGGGGCAAAAATTTCTAATTTCTAGGAAAGCGTTTCCCAATCCCCCCAATTTCACTTTACCCCCCAAAAAAAAATCAATTCTGGTGCCGTAAAATCCTTACCCTATTTGTATTTTATTATTTAAACCTTCATATTTGTGACCATGTCAAGCGAAACAAGGACCATATATATGGGACATTGTTGTTTTTGAGTTTATAATGAACTGATATTTACCAATCAAATTTGTATGTTTAATTACCCCTTTAAATATCCGAAGGAGGAAATCTTACATCATTAATGTCATAATGTATGATTTTATAAAATAAAATTGGTTAATTTTTTCAAATCTTTTTTTTGGTCATATTTGTAATGTTTACACATGTCCAAACTTACACCTAAATGGAATCAGGCAGATTTGTTAGTGTCTGTCAGGTCAATAGAGTAATTTTGACATAATGTGATAATTTGCCCATTGTAAAATAAGTCCGTCCCCACATATAGAACTCCATGTTAAATGTCCAAAATAGCCAGTGGAGCTGCTTTCACTTTACCTTCTTATTTCAGTTTAAAATGGACAGAAATATAATAAATAAATGAATGGAGATATTTATTTGGCGGTATATGTCGTAAACAGCCTCAAAGCACTTTACATTTATTCCGCCGTCATTAGAATGTCGGAACCATGTTTGCTGCCTACAAATGGTGCAGGGTTCATCAGTACAACGACTGGGACTACCCCTAACAGCTTCCCATTGCACCTGGGTGGGGTGAGGCAAGCAAGGTAATGCGCCTTGCCCAAGGGCGCAACACGGTGGTGGGACGGGGACTCGAACCCACGCACATGGAGCAAGCTCTCAGATTATGAGTCCAAGGCAAGGCCGTAACCACTGAGCCACTGTGTCCTCTAAACCTTTCCTGACAATTATTACTAATATAATTTTGGCAATATACAAAACAACTACCGTATTTCGTCAAATAAACGCCCCCGGGGGCGTTACATTTTCCCAAGGGGGGGGCGGCGTTTATTCAAGGTCAATTTTAGAACGATAATTCCCGTTAAAATCATTAGGTATAAAAGTAAAAACACACGCGAAAATGACGAACTATGAACTAGAAACACTGACTTCTGGCTCACTTCCGGGTTTCTGATCCAGATTTTCGCCAATTATTGACACTATTATCGACCATGTGCGCAACTTGGTATGCTTACTACACAAGATAGCATGGAAATATTGGCATTTTTGAAACATCTTGGTTGAAAAAAGTGGTGGGGGGGCGTTTATTTGAGGGGGGGCGACTATTTGACGAAATACGGTATTTGATGGATATTATGACTGAAAAGCAAATATGAAGATTCATTGTAATCTTAATACAGGGTTTCTGAACAGTATTACTATTCAAATGAGAAGGAACAAAAACACATTTAAAATGTTTTTGTTTTTATCACGACATTTTCATGAGCAATACATGAACCATTCAATTACCATTCATGGAAACTGAGATTGCCAATAAAGCCACAATGGACGACGTCACACAGTTTTCTATGTTAAACCATGAAACCAGGATACATGTAATGTCTATCCACACTAAGCATGCAACCTTTGGCAATGTGACTGAAAATAAATGAAGCCATGCAGTTTTGATTTCATGAAGCATCACTGTCTCTCTCACTGCTGTCAATAATGGCCAGGGGTAAAATCTTTGTAATACTTTAACTATGAGTTATGCAATGATATTAAATGGACTGTCATATGTGCATTACTTCATCTAATTCTTGTGGTTATATTAAAGGTACACTATGGTCTACGAAAATAACATACATTTGTTATGTTGTTGCCCCTACAATGTTCATGTAAATAAACATTATTTTTTGTAATTTACCTGAAAAAAATTAAAAGGGCAAAAAAGAAGAAGAAGAAAAAATTTAAAGTAAATCATTATCCCAACCATATCATGTGCCTATGGGGTACATCAATGTTGATGTATTTCATTGGGACATGCTGCCCTAAATGGGTCTGTTCAAATCCCTAGACATGGGGGTACACTTTTTCACTGAAGACAAGGGTCCATATGCATTGAAAAAATATCCAAAGACAGGGTATTTTTTTTACAAAAAATCCTTATGGGTCAAAAATCACCCTAGGAATGAAAGAGTATTTTGAAGCAAACCCCATCCCAAAATAATTAAACTCCCACCTCCTGATGTTAAACTGGTCCATATATTTGTGACACTTATGTGTAAAATTAGCCCCCTCGCCCCCCCCCCCAAAAAAAACCCCCACCAAATTCTGGTACCGCCACTATCAGCTAGCCAACATCAATTTCACCGACTGCCCCACCCCTTATTTCCAATACCGGTACTCATGAGACATTTGTAAACAAAAAAACAAATAAACTTAAAATACTTACTTCAAAGTAGTTCTGTCCCAGGGAAAGTTGAGGTTCCATGATACACACACCCGGTTTCCCTGACCCATCTGGGACATACACCATGGTATCATCACGCCATCGTAGCAACACTCTCTCCTGCCACACGTTAAGCTGATGCTGGTTGGCGTGCTGATTCTGTCGTATATCGTAGGCGTTCATGAACATCGGGGGAATGATCTGAGGGCGCCCTCTGCCCTTGTACATTTGTCGTCGTATATTGAAGGGGAATGGTGGGATCGGTGGCTGACCGTCCATGCCACTGTCAAGAGAAAATAAATAAATGAAAACATTTTAAATTAATGAAGTGTATTTAAAAGTGTAAACCCTGTAAAATGAAATTTATTTCAATTCTATAAAAGTGTAAACCCTGTAAAATGAAATTTATTTCAATTCTTTGTCATTTGTTTCTGGAGAGTTTTAAAATGCTCATTAAACTTTCATAGTATATATCACATAATGACATAATTATCAAAAATTATCATAGTTTTTAACAACTGATGAAAGGATAAAGGAAAAGTTGAATTATTTTAAGCAAGTTTGTGTACAGATAAGATAAATATTTCGGAGTTTTAATTTTAAATTCAAATAGCTTGTTTTGTAACTTAAGGTTATTTTAATTATTTTAAACTGTTGTTATTTGGTAGTTCACAGCATCTTACGAATGGTAGTGAGCTTTGGCAAAAACTGCATTGCTCAATTCATAGCGAGCGTGTAGAAGAACTAAAATATCACAGATATACTATTATAGGCGCTGCGGTTCTTGAGTTACGTTGTAAAGAGGGATAAAACAACAACACTTTTGTAAAACGTACATAACTTATTAACAAAATGTAATAACAAACAAACAAACTGTACAAAAGTATCCATGCATTTGGTACACAAATATTTAAGTGTGATGTACTTTTTTTTTTTAAAGAAAGATATTTTCATATTTATGTACAGTATGAAAAAATAAACAAGCCTGACATTAGATTAGCAAATCATACAACTTAGAGGAATGAGTGAGGGGCCTGGAAAAAATGTTTAATTTCCCAATAAGCTAGGCAGAATTTCCTTCCAGAATGACATAATTTCCCTCCAGCATGAGTTATTTCCTTATTTTTTCCTCCAAATCATGAAATTTCTCGGCAAGGAGATTCCCGGATTCCTATTTTTTCCCAGGCCTGACTGAGGGTGATTACATGTATTTAAAAGCCTCCATTTTATGTAACTTGAACATGGGTTAGCTTAGAGTCCTAAGTTTTCTGTTTTACGGAAAACAGAAAAAATCACGGAATCTGAGGTACAACACAGAAAATGACATTTTTGTGTGACAAAATTAGTTAAAGATCAGAGAAATTAACGTTAAAAACAATCATGAGTTGTGTGTGTCAATTTTCATGATAAAAATACTGTTTAATAATACCGAAATAAAGTTATATTACCAAGCCATGAACCCACTATATCCCTCCAAACATCGTAACAGTCGGCCTATTCTCGTGAGAATATGCCAATCAGAGCATTTTGATCGCAATATTTGAACACTTTATTGTGACATTAATATCATTGTTTATACATTTTAAGCTTTATTCATGACACGGATTGACAAATTTTACAACACAGATTACAACACAGAAAGTGGATTTTAGAAAACGGTAAACAGACTCTAGGTTAGCCTCTTTCATGATAATGAAATATCATGATGCAAAAAATATCGTGCCAGAGCTGTCTAGGCCCATGTACATCTGTACTATTTTTAAATAACCAATTACACTTTTACAAAAGCAAAGTACTCGCATGGTCTGTGGGACAGGTGAGAACCACTGGACTATTCCATTTAAATTCCACACTACCCCTGTGGAAGATTTAGTTTTAATCTTCCGCAATGGGAGTATGAGTTTCAAATAGAATTGACGATTGGGTAACTTCCATTTGAAATACTCACTCCAGTTGTGGAAGATGTAGGTGAAGCCATTTACAGTGGGAGTATGGGATTCAAAATGATTAATCCTGACCAATTATATTTGAAAAACATACTCCCCCTGTGGAAAATATTTCCAAAATCTTCCACAGGGGTAGTATGGATTTTAAATGGAATAGCCCATTTCTCTTGCCACCAGAATTAATTTAGTTTATGATACTAGAGGCATCTCGTGGGAAGGCAAATGGCTTATATTAAATGTGTTTGATATGATCAAGCAAATAAAAATAAGTCTGATGTCGTGAACATTGATTTTGAAATCTGACTGAAGCAAATGCAATCTTTTTGTTTTCTTCTATGTACATGTATGAAATATAATTATTAGGCCACATCAAATTAATTTTTTGGTTCTTGTACACAGGGTTTTGAAAAATTAATGAAGGAGGGAGATCCCCCCCCCCAAAAATGGGAATGCTTGCACTAGCATTTGCAAAATTGCAATCCTTTTGACGCTTCCTTAGAAAACAATAAGGTACTTTTTATTTTAAGGTTCTGAGGGGTAGAGAGTATTATAATATTGCCTGATCAACTTTTACCATCACTTTTTTCTGGAGCTTAATAAAAAAAAAAAATTACACCCTGAATCTTGGGAAAAAAATGGACTCAACTCTAGAAAATGATGCAGGAAGTGATAAAAACCAGAAAATTAATTGTGTGTGAACTTAATTATGCTTATAATCCAATTTTAATGTTATTTTAGGTAAAATATAATATTTACAAAAATTATGTGTAAATTGATCATGATAAAATGTCACAATTCTCGCTATTCGCAATAAGGGCGCCGGATTTGCGATGTAATCGTGATGTATCATGGGAAAATCGTGATGTATCATGGGAAAAATTCGACATCAAGTCAGCATAATCTGAATATTACCATGCTATTACATAGGAACACGTGACAATATTTTTAGTTTGTCAATATAACGTATTACACGCATAAATCGATAGAGGAAAAATTAATTGTGCACATTTCAAATCACATTATTAAGTATTATTGAGTATCGATTCGCGTGTAACACCTTTATATTGACAAACTAAAAAAATATTGTCACGTGTTCCTAGATGTAATAGCATGGTAATATTCGTATTGCGCGGACTTGGATGTCGACCTTTTCCCATGATACGTCACGATTACATCGCAAACCGCTGGCGGCGCCCTTATTGCGAATAGCGAGAATTGAATACCGTTGACATTTGACTCATAATATTTTGCTTGATCACGTCACATAAATGGTTGGATGGCTCGCACCTAAATGATTGATGATATCTCCTCCCCTGTAATCGCACAGTAATGACACAGATGAATACTAAATTAGGTATCAACATCAACTCGCAGACAATATGGCCACTTTTAAGTGGCTATTTCGTCTGCTGCTTCAAAAAGATGCAATTTCCAGAATTTGTTGAAAAAAATACAATTTTTGCTTTACCTTTCTATATTCTTGTCCAGTTTATGTTTCATAATTCCTAAAAATCATATTGAAACTAGAGTTATTGTTCCAGAGATTTTAGTTATTTTATCTCGCTGAAAATGATGAATTACAAAAGAATTTGAATGCTTGTTCTGGCCGTATTTCAAATCCAGTCTCTGTGACAAGTGACTCCTTTCACTGCATCGCATTATTACATATGGCTGGCTAGCTCAATTGATTGATGCTGTCTCATCTTCCTCCAAACTCACATTGATGATACAAATATATTCAAAATAAATGCGCAGTATCAGTTCCAACACATTATGAACCAACGCTCTTGACATAAAATCCATAAACAAATCTAAATGCTCAAATGAAATCTGAATGTCAGTCTGAAACAAATCTGAAAGACCAGTGAAGTTAAAGCCAATTTTGAGACTTTTTAGTATCAATAGGTCAAAATACAAAACCTGCAATTGCAAATTATTATTTTTTTTCATTGATTTCACTGATAATCTAATGAAGCATGATACATCTATCTAGTGTTCTGTTTTCATTTTCATACTCAAATTCAATTAAAATGTAAACGAACATAAAGTTGACTTATTAAATTTACATTAAGCCTATATCTGTAACAGATGTATCATTTCACTTGTATTGTAATCAAATAAACACAGAAACAATTCAAAACATTCAAACATTCAAAACTGTAGATCCTGTTATGATGAACGAGGTCTACATTAATTAATTGATTCCATTAATGATACTAAATATGCTAGTCAAGGATATTAAGAACTATTCAAAATCAATGCAGGAAATGAGCCCCTGGTATCATTAACTTAATTATCCAACAACAACTGTAATTAAACAGTTAATGAGGTAATCAACATATGTGCACAATTTTGATTCTGACCTTTCTAAGCTAATAGGTTTTAGTACTTTTCAAAACAGCTAGCATATAGCAGGAACAGTGGCGTGCGCAGCACATTGAAAGTGGGGGGGGCAGGTTGTTCAATTCCCCGAATGGAGTCTGATTAGGAGCAAATTTTGATGTTTTAACGTTTTCCCCCCAAATCCCCCTAATGACCAACAAAAGTAGGGGGCCATGGCCCCCCCCTTTTGCACACGCCATTGAGCAAGAAACATTTAATTCAATCCTATAGTATGTACTATATAGAGCTTGTTCCAGTTCATCAAGGGGCGGGGGTGGTGGGGGGGGGGGAGTGGGCGCAAAGTGACCAACAAACAAGATTAGGACTGGTGGATTTTGTAATGTGGTCCCCTAGCTATGCCTTGAACAAGTGCTAACCTGTACTATAATAATCAAAATATCTCATTCTCGCGATCACCTGAACCCACTCGGTAGTCGGTACGCACAGATATTTGCGTCAAGCGTACAACACAGTGACCATATACCCGCCCATGTGAGTCAAAATATGCTAAGGTGTTATAAAAGTGAACACAGGGGTCAATTTCTAAACTTGGTTATTTTTCTCTGCAACTAACTTCATATGATAGTGTACATAATTAGCTACAATGATATAGAAAGCAAAATATAAGTTGTTGTACATGAACTTCAGATTTTATTTTTTTCGGTTTGGAACTTCAACCTTGCGTACGTCAGATTTGACAGACAAAATATTTCAATTTTTGTGGCATAAATAATAAATTTATCATCAGGAGGTACTCTTTTGCACTTATTTTAATGTAACAAATATAGTTCTTATGAATAAATGTCAAAAAACAATCCAAATAAATAAATAAATAGTTCTAAATGTCTTTGAAAATTGGTTTGTGGTTCATACGACTTACAAAAGGTAAGGTACAACTACAATTAACCTCATTACAGCCACTGGATATCAAAGAATATTTGTAAATTTTTGAAAAAGGTTAAGTATAACATGTTTGCAGAGTTTAAATGAAGTTTAAAGATAGAACATAGTAAATAAGAGGATTAATTCAGATGTGCTTGCGTGACGTCAGTTTGACTGGACACACATGTAAAAGTCGTCAGATTTGACGGACACACATGTGCGTACGTCAGATTTGACAGACAAAATATTTCAATTTTTGTGGCATAAATAATAAATTTATCATCAGGAGGTACTCTTTTGCACTTATTTTAATGTAACAAATATAGTTCTTATGAATAAATGTCAAAAACAATCCAAATAAATAAACAAATAGTTCTAAATGTCTTTGAAAATTGGTTTGTGGTTCATACGACTACAAAAAGGTAAGGTACAACTACAATTAACCTCATTACAGCCACTGGATATCAAAGAATATTTGTAAATTTTTGAAAAAGGTTAAGTATAACATGTTTGCAGAGGTTAAATGAAGTTTAAAGATAGAACATAGTAAATAAGAGGATTAATTCAGATGTGCTTGACGTACGTCAGTTTGACGGACACACATGTGCGTACGTCAGTTTTGACGGACACTTGCACAATTTAATATCACAAAACCTGGCCAATATTAGAAAAGACATTGAATTTTAAAAAGTGCAGGTGTGCTACAAATCCCTTGCTTAAAAGGAGCTGTATATAGTGTGATTTGGCAGATTTACTTGAATTTTCTAGCCTAGATCTGCAATTTACAGTGGGCAATAAATCTGTCCTCCTGATTCTATATGTGATCGCACTCCTCCAAACTCAATCCCTTTTCAATGACCAGCTTACAATAAGTGTATTTGCCTTTAAATTCGAGTATTACATGTAGATGTACATTGCATGGTAAATTTCACAAGTTTGTTATTACATAATAAGAATTCTTAACATATAAGAATTAAGAATTCATGCTTTCCATAGTCAATTTTTTCAGAACCTATCGTGCCATAGATTGCTGACTGGACATGTACATGTAGGTAAGTTATATCATCCAAGTTGCTCCATTTTGCAAACAATACAGCCAGCTACTTTAACACCAATCTAGAATCACCATGAAAATGTGGTTCAAGTTGTTCCAATAATAATAATGGAATTTGTACAATAACATTGTTTGGTTTTAACTTTTTTTTTTCTTTCTTTTTCTTACACAGATAAGTCAACTGTAAAACAAAGAAGACACTCGCTGGTCACAACAATATGAGTGCATTCATCAGTCATAAGAACAAATAACTTATTTACACATCTATGTGCTATAGTTAGCAAGTCAAATTTACCCAACCATTTAGGTGTATACAACTAAGCACTATGTTAAGCCGTGCATGGCAGTGTAATTTAAAGTTCTGCTGCAAACTTGAACTGTCCTCTGTTGCTGATTGGGAATGGGGCAGAAAGAGTTCTTACAACCTTGTGTGATTCATACCAAAGAAGATCTGCGGGATCTGGCCACTTCCAGAACTTGCCAGCTTTCTCTAGGCAATCGATTTCTGTTTCATCTCCTACAATTTGTTTGACTATCCCAGGATAATACATTCCCTTATATTCGGCTAACACCCAGTCACCAATTCTCCACTGCTTATCTTCATAATCTGAAAAATGCATGAAAAATAATTGTAATATAATGTACAATATAATATTATTCTTATACTTGTAGAGAAAATATATATTTTAAGTGTACATTGATATGAAATAAATGCATGTGTAGTAGTACTTGTCATAAATATGTCAATCTAAGATTACTGAAGACAAATCTTACCTCAGCATCTACTTAAGAAAATGTTTCATGCATCTTTGAACTTTGTAATCTAAAGTTATATAATAAGCATATATTTCATAAAGGTTCCTCAAACAGACTTGTCATAAGTAGATACTCATTATATCACAATATGAACCAACTTTTAATCACAGGGTGTACAAATTTACCTGTCTTGTGATTCTGCACTTGATTAGTGAGAGATGCATCCAGGTCTGGCTCAAATTCATCCGATTCGTCACGTTCACCTGAAATAGAGCAAACATTAAATGCCAAATAATGTTACTTAAGCAGGGAGGGTTGATAGCATACTGTAAGAAAGAAATATACTGCAATTGTGATTAAAAGTAACATTAAGTTAAGCACAGGAAAATGCGCGATTTCTGAGAGTAAAATCGCGCCAGTTTCTGAAAATGTGCTATTTTGCGTAATTTGCACATTTTTTAACAAAATGCGCAATTTTTCTCCCCAAAAAGTTCAAATACATGCAATATTAAAATTTTTATTCTTTTTTCCTTCTATATTTTTATGAATTTTTTTGCGACGGCCTATTTTCTATACTTTAAATAGCATGGATTGTGTTGCAGGTCATTGTGGATTCTTTGATTTTTGTAAAAACTTCAGGTTTTTGCAAAGTTAGTACTTGAAAAATGGTTATTTTGGTAAAATCTTAAAATTTGTGGTCGGACCCAAAATGCGCGATTATACCCAAAATGCGCAAATTCCTGCGTTTTTTGTGCATCACACATTTTCCCTGTCCTTACATTAAGTCTTTGCATTTATAACGCATTACACGCGTTTTTTTGTAGGTCATGATGTTATCAGCAATTTTGTATTAACAAGTTTCCACTTTGTAAATAATAAATTCAACATGTACTGTTAATGACATTGAAAATAAAAACATTTCTGACATACCTTGCAACTGTCTGAACAAGTCTTCAATACTTTCTTCATCAGGGAAGGCTTATCTGCACCAGGGAAGGCTCATCTGCACCAGGGGAAGGCTTATCTGCACCAGGGGAAGGCTCATCTGCATCAGGGGGAGGCTCATCTGCACCAGGGGAAAGCTCTTCTGCAGTGTCATTTGGGGAAGGTTCTTCTGATGGTTGGTTTTCATGAGAAGTGGGTATTTCACGATCCATCTTCAATACTTGTCTCTGCCACGGGTTAACGTAAGTTGCATTGGCACAGTTGGTTGGGGACTTGAAATGCACCCTTCACAGAAGCACCCCAGTAAACGACTTTTTATCACACCTGGCGACACACACTTGATGGCATGAAAGGCACGGGTTCCTGCTACTGGCTTCTTAACTTCTCGTTTTCTTTCTCTTTGGATTTCATTTCTTCTGACGAAGAAGAACGTACGGCGTTGTCCCTTGCAACTTTCTCTTGACAGTTCTTCTTTACAGTAGGTGTACATTTCTTCTGCTGTATTAATCACAGCTCTTCTCGAAACAACGGCTCTCCTGACTGCACTTTTTACCACCCCTGAAACCCCATCGCTTGGCCCCTTTCCATGCCTTGATCCGAAATATAGTCTTTCAAAGTCGTCGAACCCCATAATCCTCTGTGGCATAGCTTATGTCACCAAATGGGCCATGGGATTTATATTGACAGCCGCAGCCGTCCGTGTACTCAACTATGTGTTCCAAAGGAAGTCCCCTACTTTCCTTGAGGTGCTTTACAGCGACCTCTTCGAAATGATGCACTGCATGGAAATCGTGCCCTAAATCTTCGCTTATGAAAACCATCGCCTCTTGGACTATGTGGGACTGAGTTGCATCAGAGTGCACACAATTATAATAGCCAAGCGATAGGGTGAACAGTCACTTGTTGAGTCGCCCAATGTGCAGACTGTATTTCATCTTGAGATAGGCATCCATAATTTTCTGCAAAATCCAGTACCAGCAAGGCCCAGTTCTGTGGGAGCTTTGTACTAATTTCTGTAAACATGTCCTGCTGCCAGTTAGCAACAAATACATGCTTGGCTAGAGTTTCGGTTTCATTCAATAGTTCTTCCACCAGCTCGGATATGGTCTTTCTCTGTGTGATCAGAACTTTTTTTGCTTTTGTTTTCCCATTGTGTTCATAAGTTTGAAGTGCCCACTTTCGCCACTGTACCATAGAGTCACCATGAGCTGCTATCAGTGGTGTAAATCGGTTACTGCAGCTTTTCAGTTCCACATTCTGGGCAACTCCTGTTTATGCAGTCAGGTTTTGCATAGTTGTCACCGTCGTTCTTTGGGCACATTGATAGACCAATTAGCTCATACTTATTTTTGACTTTTATGTCTGGCATCTCATACACCTGAGCAGCCCTGTTCAATGACTCCAATTTAAGCAGAATATCAGTACAGTACACAGAGACATTGATTAAGTTTATTTCTGTGTTGAAGGAGGACATTTTCAGGTCTCAGCTTTTGAAACAACGAAAAGCGACTAACAACGGTAACATGATCTGGGTGTTCTTCCTTCCACATTGTGTATGCCTGATCAATAGAGACTTCCATAACCCTTCTCTGTGTCTGCTGTTTCACTGTTCTCATGTACGGCAATTCCCTCGATACCTTCGGTAATCTGTAAAATGACTGTATTTCGTTAATCACCTCCATGCTTGTAGCATCGCTTCGTCTTTTCCGCGACTTTGACATCATATCCTCATCAAGTGATTTTGAAAGCTCCGACAGGTAATTGGGGCGCACATCCAATTGTTTGGCTAAGTGACTTTGCATACGGTATTTCTTACTTATTAGATTTGCTCTCACCAGTAGTCGTCTCTCTTTAAGGGAAGCGGAATCTTTCTTTCTTCAGTTCTTGGACTCTCCTTTTTACACTGTCTGTCATGCACTTTCCTAACTGTAGGGTTCTTTTTGCACTTAATACACCAATACCACGTCTTTGCAATGCAGCTTGTTTCCTCGGTGTTGTGTGCTTTCCTGACACAAAGTCTTCTACTATGGACGCAAATTTTTCTGGATCGTTTATTGGAAATCGTTCCCACAATCTCTTGAATGCCATCCGTTGTGCAGACTTGGATATGAAACCACTAGATGTCCGGGGAGGAGTGCTATTGACTGGACATTGCTTTCCTTGGTTTTCCTTTCGCTTTTCACTTCTCCTTTTTGCATCTATTTCCCTTGCTCGCCTCTTCTGTTGTGGGTTCATCCTAGCTCTGCGTTCTTGTTGTTTAATCCGATTATATTCAGTTTTCTTTTTTTTTTCTGTTCGAGTAAGTACTTTTGACTTTTTTTCTTTTGTTTTTCTTTTTCCTTTGGCAGATTCTACAGCTCCTTCAGAGAGTCGTTTTTCATAGCGTTGTTGTCGAATACGGCCTGTTTCTCTATCTCGTTCTCTTTGCTTTTCTGTTCTTTTGGCTCGTCGTTCACGTTGACGTGCAGCTTCCGATGCTAAAAACTTTTTCCTTGCTTCAGGATCTTGCTTTAATTTTTCTCGCCTATTTCTAGCCCAACGTGCAGAAGATGTAGAAGGTGTATGTGCAGAAGATGTAGAAGGTGTATCTTCATCATTTTCAGGCGAATCATTCTCACGCTCGGCAACATCACACGGTTTTTTACGATTGAAACTCCTCATCCGAATACTCAACACCATCTTGACAACACTAGCCTATATTAAAAAAAGGGGGGGAAAAAAGGTAAGTGTTAGAACACAGGGCGATTCTTTAACCCACATTACCACAAGTGTCACTGCTTTCTTTTAAAATGTCAAAAACAAATGCAAAATGATGTGATTGGACGCCCTGTGTCTACTTTTATTGTATTTTTTACCCACTTCCCAAGCAATATAAAATAAACCTCGCCATGTGAACATCCCCACCAGAGGCTCAGTTTTTTATTATGGAGCCCAGACTACCCACCACTAAGACCACTTTACTAAGACCTATCAGAACCATTCATGTGAACACCCCCGCTGGAGGATCCGTTTTCAAGTTATGGAGCCCGGACTACCCACCACTGAGACCACCTTACCAAGACCTATCAGAACCATTCATGTGAACACCCGGTAGGTTGACCTACAAAAGGGAAAAAAATGTTTGTGTTTTTAATATGCATAGTGATAATTTTTGTTCATGCCATACTATGAACACAAATTATCACTTTGCATATTAAAACACAAACATTTTGTAGGTCAACCATGAATGATCCTAGCATTTAGTACTAGGTCCAGGGACACTCCAAAACCGAAAAAAAAATTTAAAAAAAAAAAAAAATTTTTTTTTTTTTTTTTTTTTTTTTTTTTTTTTTTTAAATCCGGAAATTCCAGAGCACATAAAAAAATCCGGAAATCCGGAAATCCGGAAGTGTGACATCTCTGACCTATCAGAACCATTCATGTGAACACCCCTGCCGGAGGCTCCGTTTTCGAGTTATGGAGCCCCGACTACCACCGAGACCACTTTTCCGAGACCTATCAGAACCATTCATGTGAACCCCTCATGAGGCTCCATTTTGAGTTATGGAGCCGGACTACCCACCACTGAGACCACCTTCACGCAGACCCCCCCAGGCTCCGTTTTGGAGCTTAATAATTCAAGACTCAAACAAATTATGCACACAACCCCCCCCAAAAAAAAACCTAAGCAGCCCGATTAATTTCAAAAGAAGTCCTCATTATTTTTGTTTATGGCAGAAGTGGCTTTATACGATAAGGCTATAAGCACAATTGGGCTACTAAATCAGGAGTTTGGCAACCCTGTTGAAGCGAGTGAGCCAATGATCAACAAAGCCTGGTGCACCACTAGACTTGAGGTAGCGCAAAAAAAAAGAAGATTGGAAAAACTGTCCTTGGCTGGCTTGGCTTGGGTGCCGGCGCACGTGGCACGTCTGTCAACAATCTGACGAACGTGCAGCACATCTGTCAACAATCTGACGAACGTACACGGAATAAGCTTTAATTTTGTTTACACCAGTTTAATCACAAATGCGTTCGTTAAAGCACATCGTGTATATTGGGGCTTTCATCTAGCATCTTGGTGGAGAAACGACAACAATATCTTTAGCGAGGTAGCAAATATCAAAGTTTAAAAATAAAATGGCTGTCAAACCCTGACGCACGCCCAGAAAGTCTGTAAAAATCTAACGTACGCATGCAACGTGTCCGTACAAAAGCATTGGTGCGAGTATAAACACAAACATCCTCGAGGCAAAGCCCCGAGGCAGTGCGTAAATCGTGGTTTAAATTACTCTAATTTACACATGGACTGGCTCAGTTTTGTCTATATATACCGATTTATCAGTTGTAATATATTTTCAAGGAAATTTATACTCACGTACGTCAGAATAGTCGGTCGTCAGGTTTGTTGACAGACGTCACTATGCAACTTGTCATGCCGCCATTGCTTGTAATTTTGCCAAGAGCTGATGACGTTCAACATCCGGGCACCTATTACATCATGTGACGTTGTATTATAAAGGCTGGTCTGGCTTTGAGCAAGAAATATGGTCGTATCTTAAGTACGTCAGATTTTGACAGATAGAAGGAAGAAGTTTTTAAAACCATGATAAAATCAAAACAAATTGTAGCCTAAGAAAAAAATGAATATAGTTCAAGACAAAATGCATTTCGTTATAGGTTGACCATTGTGGTTTTCATGGTAGACACTGTTTAGTGAAGTTACGATCGTTTGTAACTGAACCACGAGTTTGACAGACATACCTGACGTACGTAAGGGTGAATTTCAATTTGTTTTATTTATAACATTAATCTTACTTAGGACCACGATATTTACATTTTTGTAAATTATTTTTATGTACTTTTGACCCACCTATCATGTAGTTCTATTGGGAATCACAATAAAACAGTATGAGCTGTTGGGAAAGAGACGTCACTGCATGTTCAAAAATCAATGATGAAAAACGTGGAATTCAGAAAACTTTTTTTTTTTTTTTCAAATTTTTAATGAAAAGATCGACTCAAAACTGTGTGTGTTGTGTCTTTATTAGTTATTTTTGCCTCTGAACTTACAAATAAATCAATTCCTTACTCATAACATTAAGAAAAAAAGAAATGAAATAAGCATATTTCTTTGGTTGTAAAATAACGCCTTAGCATATTTTGACTCATATACACACTATGGAGTAAGCCTGACTGTTTAAAAATTGACCAATCACAGCCTATATGGTCGGTGCTAGGCTAGGTCAGGTCAAAGGTAGATCTATCACGATCATGTTCTACAAAAAGCATGCTTGACACAGTGTCCGCAGTAGGTATATGCTCTTTAATTTATAACATTTTAATTATGTACTGTATATCGTCAGCCTGCTACGCTAAATGCCCAAGTCTTTTTTACATGTTTCTCATTTGCAATTTTGATTTTCTGAGTAATAAACCCATAATTCATCAAATTTCCAGCCGCATTCTTCATTAACTTGTGGAATGCATCAAAAGAGATGTATTCCACAAGTTAATGAAAAATGCGGCTGGACATTTGATGAATTATGGGTTTATTACTCAGAAAATTAAAATTGCAAATGAGAAATATGTAAGAATGACTTTATAGGCATTTACTTTCCTTTTGAGCTAATAGTCTGAAATTAAACAAAAAATTGTGTGCAAATGTCTAGTAAAATCTTTAGGTCTAGTTACATAAAATTCTGCCAAATTGAGTGGATTCACTCCAATTACAAATAATGTGAACAATTTTACAGCAAATTCAACAAGTTCAGTGTTTTTCAACCTTTTTGTGCGATATCCACTTATTTACCAAGAAAACACCCCTTTCCAACAATTCTGTCATACTATGGTCTTGTATTTACAGCAAATGCCTGCCTTCCCTGGAAATATATATTGAAATCCTGTTTTAAATACTATATTTGCAAGCTGAACTGAACCATAGTCCATATTCCTAATGTGTTTTTATTGTGTGAAAATACATGGGCATGGCAAACAGTCACTACAATGTATTTCAAGCTTGATCATGTTGATACAGCATCTAATACATCAACACATTTCTTTCCACAAACATAATGATTCACATCTCTACATGTACATCATCCTTTATATCAATTTGCACGAATATTAAATGTGTTGTCAAGCTATTTTGATAAATAAACCCTGACATATGATATTGAATCGAGGAATGAATAAACAAGAGATGTGCTGATAATAAGATGCTGTCTGTTTCTACTCTAAATAAATAAAATAAAAAATAAAATAAATTTTGGATTCATAGCGCCTTTCTCCAGATCTTAGAGGACTCAAAGCGCTGTAATTTCGCTGCAATGGTGAATCATCACAATCAGATCGCATCAACTAGGCCAGTTGCTGCCGAACGGCGAACACCTATCCACATTTAGATTGTAACATCCACCAATTATATGTGCAGCTCCCCAAATTCCATTGGGTGAAGGAAGTTTTTGATAACCAAACAACTAATCACCGAATTTTGCGATACAGGAGGAAACCGGAGATCCCGGAGAAAACCTGCGAGAGCGAGCATGGAATCGGGATAAACCAAGTGCATAGGAGTCCTGGGCCGTGCCGGGGCTTGAACCCGCGACCTCAGTGGTGCAAAGCGAGGGAACTACCGCTGCGCTAACTCGCCCTCTCTATTCACAGCTCACATACTGATGATGTTTTTTAAGAGTACTGGAAACCGGTTATTCATGTAATCAGTAATTTTACACAAAATTAGGATTAGGATTAGAATTTGGATTAGGATTAGACTTAGGGTTAGGTAGGATTAGCTTACATGAAATAATTACATGAAGGATCGATCTGCCAGACTACATAATATCCATGGTAGGGCCTAGATTTCATCTTGGTTTGCGATAATCAAAATCCATCATAGTCACTGCACTTACTGTATGATACAATGAGAGAAGTTGATTCTTGCAACGGAATCTTATGAGAATCATTACGAGAATCGATTCTGTGATTCTTGTCAAAATCTAGGCCCCGCATGGATTATATGTAGCACATCAATTTCACAGACTCCTAGCACCTCTTTAAACTGGTATTACACATTTCCATGTTTCAACCCATATTTCCCATTCAAAATTGACTGTATCATATTAAAATTATAAGGCCAAAAAAAAAAAGGTTTGTCTCAAAGCTCACAAGTGGTTTGAAAACAAATGCGAAATGCGATTGTTTTTTTAATTCCCGATATGGTATTTTGAGAAAAAAGTCTGATTTTTGCCGAATTTTTCTGGAAACAAGAGCACCAATGGCGCTGTGGCTCTACGCTTTTTGTGGGAAAGCAATTGTTCTTGGAGTCGAATGCGCAACAGGTTGGTCGGTCAATTTTTAAACCTTTAGTTTGAAAAAATTCCCACAAAAATTCAATACGGTCCTTGAAACTCGATGCGGAGTCAATCTTCAACATTTTTAGCAATTTGACCTCAGATGACCCCTGGGTGACACCGCTTGACCCTGAAATGACCTTCCAAAAATTTGACTCCAAATGTTGACTGTACCCACCAAGTTTCATGCCCATATGACAGTTTGTGCTAATTTGACCTCAGATGACCCCTGGGTGACACCGCTTGACCCTGAAATGACCTTCCAAAATTTGACTCCAAATGTTGACTGTACCCACCAAGTTTCATGCCCATATGACAGTTTTGCTAATTTGACCTCAGATGACCTTGGCCCACTAACCAATACAAACTTGTTCTGCCTGGGGTCAAGATGCACCCACCAAGTTTGAGGAACATGTGACCCCACAAAATTGTGCTCCAAATGTTGACTGTATCCAGTTTCATGTCCATACGACAGTTTTTTAGTAATCTGACCTCAGATGACCCCTGGGTGACCCCAAAATGACCTTCCCAAAATTTGATTCCAAATGTTGACTGTACCCACCAAGTTTAATGTCCATACGACAGTTTTTAGTAATTTGACCTCAGATGACCCCTGATGACCCCAAAATGACCTTCCCAAAATTTGACTCCAAATGTTGACTGTACCCACCAAGTTTCATGCCCATACGAGTTTTTAGTAATTTGACCTCAGATGACCCCGGATGACCTCAAAATGACCTTCCCAAAATTTGACTCAAAGGTTGACTGTACCCACCTTCCATGCCCATACGACAATTTTAGTACCTTCCCAAAATTTGACTCTAAATGTTTACTGTACCCACCAAGTTTCATGCCCATACGACAGTTTTAGTAATTTGACCTCAGATGACCCCTGGGTGACCCGGATGACCTTCCCAAAATTTGACTCAAATGTTGACTGTACCCACCAAGTTTCATGCCCCTTCGACAGTTTTTGCAAATTTGACCTCAGATGACCCCTGGATGACCTTGACCCACTAACGAATACAAACTTATGCTGCCTGGGGTCAAGATGCACAGGACCTGGGTACAGGGATCTATACAATGATTTTTTTTTTTTTTTGGGTGGATCACCGTTTAGGCATTTTACACATAAAATACACGTAACCCACACACAACGCAATTGAATAACAGACCGGTACTACACAGTGCCGCTGGTTACCAGTTGTTCTCATTTATGTAATCAGCAATTGGAGCCTACAAAATGTGGTGCATTTATAGTGTACGGTACTAATATCGGGAATTGACACAAATTTTACGGTAACAAAATCAGTCATACCCAGAAAGGATAAAATTGAATTAATATTGTACGTGTGACTTGTGAAAAGATGCATCCACGCACCAAGTTTGAGGAACGTGCTTCCCTACTATACTAGTCCGAGGTGCTCTGACTATAACACTCGGATCGCCTACATACATCGAATGTATGGAGCCGTAACTCACACATACGATGGGTGTACCGATCGCCATGCAATCTACGTTTAGTAGGCCAGTGGGACAACGGAATCACTACGTGAACGAGCTACTACTAGTCTCCGAGAAAAGAGGCAGACACAGACAAACAGATTCTAGTGAATTAAATAGTATGATGATCAGTTGTAGCAACTACAAATTTGAACGCTTGTCAGGGGTCAAACCCCACCCTTTATATTTCCCCACACTTTTAGACAGACACCCACCCTTATGCAGTGTTTCTGACCAAAGCTTACAGCATTACTTTATCAAATTCGAAGACTGAACATATCGGCGCTTATACCGCCGTTTCATACAGTCACTTCCGGGTCCATTTTATCACTATCTGCGCCATCAATCCATTTCAGAATCCGAATTAATGCAGAATTTATCCTCATCTATCACATGATTTTCTTATTCATCTGAAACATTTGCGACATAATATTGGCAAACTGCATCAACACTGCAATCATCTTTCGAAAAGATACGACCTCAGATTGATTGTTTATCATAAACACTATCACATGGGCGAATGGCAGAGGGCTGAGATCCTGAATTAATTGCAATACGTCAGTCTCTATAGACTCTCTACACAGCCGCTGTGTTCCGCTTCGTTCCACTTCTAGTGTGAGCGAGCGGGCCAAAGCGACTGGTGTAGAGACTGAAAATTATATTCATTCATAAAATGAATATAATTTTACGGGCGATCCATTCTACTATGGGTGACGTGCATTTAAATGAAAACATCAGCTAATTAATTTCTGACATTTTCTTTCCAGATTTATGAAGAAAATATGAATGTTTTTCAACAGATCATCAAATTACTTTATTATATTTTTTTTTTTTTTTTTGCGTTACCCACACGCTTTATATATTGCTCCCACGCTTTTTAGAAACCCACCCTTTATTCCGCAAAATAACCCTCACCCTTTTCACAGATTTTCAGAATTCCCAACCCACACGTGCACAATGATAATGAATAGCCAGATGACCTTCGCTGCCGAGACGTTTTCAGGGTTGTCAAACCCGCGATTTGGTAACCCAATCAGGCGACTTTTGAAGATTTTCCCCGGGACAATTTCCTGCCCCATAGAATACAAAGGGTAAAGAAAAAAATTGGGCGACTTTTCGGTTATTTGACCTGCGATTCGGGCTGAATTTTTTGGCAACCCTGGTTATTTAGCGTTAATTTAACTCAATTACTACGCCGCTGGTCTCTAAATATTTTGAAATGTTGTCCCATGGTGACGAAACTCCGAGAACTCAATAAACAATCCGGACAAAGGAATCATCCAATCACATTTCTATCCACGTGAGATCACCACAAAAATTCATGATAAAAGGTCACTTTCCCAAAGAAAAATAGTGCAATCCGTCAATTCTTAGAAGCTTAGAATCCAATTTGATGACTATATATAATACACAGAAAAAGCCTTAGTATAAAAAAGCAGCGCCGGAAGTTGCCGAAAAATGAGGAAAATAATATCTACCATCTAGCGGAACTGCTTAGGCTCAATAGCTTCGCTAAGAGCCAAAAACCAAAAAAAACCCAACATTTAAAAAAAAAAAACCCACAAATTTCCGCATTTCTTTTTTTCAAATCTCGCGATTTTACAAATGCACACGCAAGCTTTGAGAAGAACCTTTTTTTTGTTTGGCCTAAGATTTAACAAAATAGATAGTACATTTCATCTTTGTGTAACCTGTGACATAATATTTTGGACCTTATTCAATGTCTACCAGGAGGAATTTATGGAAGTGAATCAATCTGAAATGTTGCAATGCTACTAAGATTTCCCAAGTAATTAGCATGGCACCTGCTACCTGTCTCGTCAAATGCCGTCTTCTAATACCTCTCTAATAAATGAGACCAATGTAGAGCAAGTCAACCCCATGGATTGCACACTGGCCATCAGCTTCAGTAACTGTCCTCAGTTGCAAGTCAACATCCACCAAGACTTCAAATTTCAAAGTAAGGTAACTAGATCTTCAATATTTTGTTGTAAAATCTAGGTGCATTTTACCAGTATAATTTCATGTATTAAATCAGCTATGTTTTGGGGATTTGATGTTTTTCTTGTTTAAAATTTCATGCCAAATTTATACTTTTAAAATTCCTTAATTCCACAGGTTTGTTTTTCCATATCTCTGGCAATTTTGGAGGCATGGGTCATGGAAGAAACATATAACACCCCTTTCTTTTCATGGGTATTTTTAGAACCAAGCAACCACATCTCTATTGATTCCAATACCTATGTCAAACATTTACAATATTCTACATAATGCGCACTTTCTTTGGTACGCCCATTTCCTTTTTAAAGGAATTTTTATTATTATGATAAATTGAACTTTACTGTCTGCTGCACTGAAATAAAATAAGAGTGCTAAGCATATTTCAAAACAAGACAAAAATAGATAAACACACCACCATCCATGCATGCATGCGGTGGTAGTATATGAATTATAAAGAATAGAGCTGGGGTACAGAGATTCATTTCAAATATCTGGAGCTTTTTCCTCTGAACAATTTTATGAAGCTATCCCATTGTGACTAGCTTGTCCCGCAGGTTTGGTTTGTATTTTGAAAAGTCATCAAAAGACTCATAATTTTTTGGATAATGGTTAATCTGTAAACTTCATCAAGTTCATGATCAGCTTTTGATGAAAATTATGACAAGTATGTGTAGTATATTTATGTATTTGATGCCTGCATATTTCATCAGATTTGATCATCGACAATGTAAAAACAAACAAACATATTTTACAAAAAAAAAATAACAATTCGAAATGAACTAAAACTTGTTTCTGATAAATACATTCATCATTTCTTGCTGCATTATAAAACCGAAATATGCCGAAAATCGATTTAATCTCAGGGTTAAATTGATGCTAATTGTCAGACTTTCAACCATCTTCCATCGTCCTCAATACAGCTAGCTAGGCACAACTCCGGGGAGAACAGGTTATTGGCGAGTTAAAAATAGGCGAAGTTAGAAAAGGCGAAGTTAAAATGGCGAGTTACCCCTGCAGTGTTTTCCGGAAAGTCCACGTGGCGAAGTTAAAATGGCGAAGTTACCCCCTGCAGTGTTTTCCGGAAAGTCCACACGGCGAGTTGTGAATTTCCGGAAAGTCCACATGGCGAAGTTGTGAATTTCCGGAAAGTCCACGCGGCGAAGTTGTGAATTTCGGAAAGTCCACATGGCGAAGTTGTGAATTTCCGGAAAGTCCATGTGGCGAGTTGTGAATTTCCGGAAAGTCCATGTGGCGAGTTGTGAAAAAATGCAGTTTTGGTCAAAATTCAAAAATGATTATTTAAAAAATTGATACCATTAATGTATTCTTTGACTCATGTCCGTTCCATATTATACTTTATCATATAAATAGATATCAGCCTTGATTTTAAATACTGCAATCAATAGTTATTACAAATACCATTAATACTGTACAAATTTGCCTAGGCATTATGTGTTTTGACTTTGGCACATACAATTTGATTTTTTTTTCTGTGTGTGCAGTATGTCCTAACTAGTTTTTGATGGTAAAAACAAAAGGATTTCAGTATCAGTAGAATGCACAGTGACCGCCACTGATGTTGATGAAAATGTATTTGTATGATTTTATTTCAAGAGTAGTGAGATATGATTAGGTTTCTTTTATATTAGTGGTTGCTTGTATATATCCGATTATTCATGGTACATAAAATAGTTGAGTAATCGATCAATTGACTGATTATGTGTTGTGCCCCTTTGTGTTGTGTTTTTTTAAAAAGTGTTAAAAAGTTTTATGACTTTTATTTGTATAACTTTTTCGGATTTTATTTATACTAGAAGAAGAGGGCTATATGCACAGGCGAGAGTAGCACTGTCTCTATATATTAATTCCCAAGATCATTGCAAGCCCGAGAGAAATATATGATAAATGGAAACTAATTTTGCTGATTTTGGACTAGCAGCTTTAAAAAAAAACCAGTACTTTTAAGTACACTGTGACATTTTTAATTCACTGTTGGAACTTCATCATAGTCTTGCTGTAACTCGCCACCGGGACTTCATAGTGTTACTGTAACTCGCCACTGGGACTTCATAGTGTTGCTGTAACTCGCCACTGGGACTTCATAGTGTTACTGTAGCTCGCCACTGGGACTTCATAGTGTTGCTGTAACTCGCCACTGGGACTTCATAGTGTTGCTGTAACTCGCCACCGGGACTTCATAGTGTTACTGTAACTCGCCACTGGGACTTCATAGTGTTACCCATGGGAATATCTAAAAATAGCCTGACTCTGTGGGGGGTAACTCGCCTTTTTAACTCGCCTTTACCTAACTCGCCCATATTGTAACTTGCCTAAAACATGCTCTCAACTCCGGGCAAGTTACATCTTGCCACAGACAAGACCGCTGTTGTGGAGGCCATGCACCTTCTCCTTGACCTAATTTTAGACATTGGCTGGCAAGCTCACTCAGCAGACATTGATTGTAATTTTTCCCACAATGCACTTGTAATTAAAGGGATTTTCAGTGATTTTCTATACAAACTATAAACTGCACCAAAAAAACATAAAACAATTATGTATCAGTGGCATGGCCAGAATTTTTTTCGGGGGCAAAGGGGGAAGAGCCTCCGACTGGGGGCATTTTCACCTAATTTTGGCTAAAAAGTGGCTTTTCAACCCTCTTGGGCAATTGGGGGCAGAGCTTCTGTCTGGGGGAATTTCCCCCCCATGCCCCCTCCCCCGGTAGCGCCCGCCAGCCCGCCACTGTGTATAAACATATAAGCCAATTTAATCATAATATCTTGTCGGTATTTCATACAGCATGGAAACCTGTTTGTCTGGTTTAAATGTAATTGTTATCTGCGATGTTTAGTGTTAACTATTGTACATGTTCATATCGTACTATACCAAATTTGATAGCCTCACTCATGTGATTTAAGAAAAAAAATGGACGTAATAATTTTATCTACGAAAACACTTTCATTCATCTTCATGTTGATGGTAGATTCTGTCTGTATCAGATTGCTTTCGCATTTGCCATTCGTCCACTGCAGTAGCATCTATGACCCTGTTCACATTAGAACATTTCTTCATTCGACGAAGATAAGTTAATCTTGATTAACTAATTAAGCATGCGTACACATTACGCTGAATGAAGCCCGAACGAAGACATTGCGCTATACACATTTCATGAAAATTAACACAGCTCGAACGCAGCTATTAACGCCCGGCTATTATTAAAGCCGGCGAAGGTCACTTGTCACATGATCACTTTCCTTCGTCGAACGAAGCAAGCGTACACATTACAAAATTAGCTTCGTCGAACGAAGTATTCCTTCGTCGAAACAACCTTTTTAGCTTCGTTGAACAAAGCAATTTAAATCTTCGTCGAAGTAAGAAAAGTGCGTACACATTAGGACAAAACGATTTTTAATCTTCGTTCGAGGTTCGTCGAAAGAGGAAAATTTTCTAATGTGAACAGGGTCTATGCTTGTTCCAAAAATGCAAAATTATCTGACTTAGGGTGCTGATGATTGTTGAATGATGATAATGTTTATAAGGCTGTGTAGGGGTGGGGGAGGAACCATCCCCCTTTAACGCGGCTGTGTACTCTAGCCATTGTTTCTTTCTCAAAATTGAGTTTTTATGATGATATGTTTGTACTTTGTTATGTTTTTTATAAATACAAGGAATGAAAATCCAGATTTGTAAACTCCAACTGCAATATTTTAAGGATTTTATTTCACTATTCCACTCGTGTTTGAAATTGAAAAGGAAAGAAAATCTTTGTTGTACCAGCAAGGTACACGCGCGTAACAACTCATCGCGTATGCGTATCGCGCAATTTGTTAACGCACAAATACGCGGCGACGACACGCAGCTTATCTGCATGCGCGGGCGCATCTTATGGAAACACCACGGAAGCACTGATTTCACAAAAACCTAGTGGTCAAATGGCTCCGTTTTAGCTGATAAAATGTGGGTTTTTCAAGTTCTTTCCCCGATTTAAATATCAAGTTATGAATGGATTTCGCTCAAACTTCTCAAGGGGCTGTGGATTTACCCGATGTTCACGTAATATAAGTTACAAAACGAAAACTGTCGCATTCTCCTGTGAGATTCGATGAAAGTGCAAAATGAGACCACTTTAAACTTCAACGGCCATTATTTCAATGTTCATTTTCTCGGTAAAATGACGATTTAGGTACACGATAACTCAATAAATACAGCATCTATAGGTAAGCAAATATGATCATCGTAAAAAGCATGATCGACTCAAGAAACGGTTTTCTCATTTTTTATATTTTGGTCTATTTCCGATTTTAGGCATCATTTTGTGCAAATAGGCGTTTTGAGTTTTAAAAGTTCATTTTGATGCCTTATATGGTCAATATCTCAAAAAATAAGGCCAATATCAAAAAAATAAAAAACCGTTTTTGGAATGGAGCCTCAAGATTGAGCTAAAAACAAAATAAAATATTTTGGAAAAAGTGTTTTTTTGTTATGATGTACCTAACAAATATTGCCAAAAACTCACTTTTTTGTGATTTTCTCCAAAATTGTTGTTTTTACCCCAAATCTGTATTTATATTAAGATTTATTGATGTCTTGCCTTCATAAAATTGTATACTTTTATATGTTTTTGCGCGAATAATTACAAAGTTATTGCACTTTTACTACATGCATGTCTGAGAGTACACAGCCACCTTAACCATGGTGAGAATTTGTTTTTAAAATTTTGTTTGAAGGTATGCTATAGACCGACTGTTTCATAAGTATGGTCTCTCCAAAACATACGGTAATAATTTTTTTATTGAAATGAAGGGTTCTTATTTGTTGGGTTTGAAACAAATTTATGGAAAGAGGTACTGACTGAGAAGTGAGTATACAACCTGTCTCAAAAAAAATTGTGCAAGTGAAAAGCGCCATCTTTGGTAATTAGAAAATACCGTTGTGACATGATGCTTACATCAACGTCAAGGGAGCAGGAGTAGCTTTTAAGTATTGTTGTTTCATTCATTTTGGTTTTGGCAATCCAGAGTTCTGCTTTACTAAACACAAATGTATGAAAACCCTTTTGTGCCACTTTTTAGGAAATTGATATATCCAATTAATTTACCTGTACAGTACAGTTTAAAATAAAAAGAACATTCATTTGAAGGATTAGAAATGATTATTTAACAATTGCTCAGTATAATTGTATTGAAGACGAGGGCAGCAAGATAGTACATTGCTACACGTGCCGTCACACAAGAGGAAGGGGGCTCTGAGTGACCCATGTACACGAACAATAATGTTAAAGACTAAACTGTAAAATGGACTATATGACCCATGTACAATGTACACGAACAATAATGTTAAAGACTAAACTGTAAAATGGACTATATGACCCATGTACACGAACAATAATGTTAAAGACTAAACTGTAAAATGGACTATATGACCCATGTACACGAACAATATGTAAAGACTAAACTGTAAAATGGACTATATGACCCATGTACACGAACAATATGTAAAGACTAAACTGTAAAATGGACTATATGACCCATGTACAATGTACACGAACAATATGTAAAGACTAAACTGTAAAATGGACTATATGACCCATGTACACGAACAATATGTAAAGACTAAACTGTAAAATGGACTATATGACCCATGTACCACGAACAATATGTAAAGACTAAACTGTAAAATGGAGTTACTAAAAGTATAATAACTGTTGATGTCAAGCAATGTCGGATTCAGCTGCTGCACACTCGGAAAAGTGCTTATGATTTGATGAAAATCATCAATGAATTTTAAATCTTTAGTGTAAAATTTCAAACCTATAACTATGATGTGCAATATTTCGTTCACAAGGTTTTAATTTTACAACAGAGTTTGCAATATTTGTCTGTCTTTAAACATGTCTTGAGTGACAAAGAGAGCAGTATTTACATTGATTTTACAGCAGAATGCGATAATATGTATTTATCTTTTAATCTGTTTTAGATGGAAAAAGAGAATCATTATACCTGTATCATGATAAAACAGTAAAAACAATTTTGAATTGTTGCGTAATCGATGCATTCTTTTGATTTCATGAAGGAACTCTTGATATAATAAACTTGATGCTATCTTTGCATGTACAGCCCTCTTCCCTAGTAAAAGTGGCACAAAGTGATTTAACCCTTTCGTTGTTAACTAAACATATCACAAGTCTAAAACAAGCAAATTGAACAGAACAAACAGCATTCGAGAGCCAAGATTGCGCCCATGACGCTGATATAAGCATCATGTCACAACAGTATTTTCTAATTGCCAAAGAGGGTGCTTTTTACTTGCACAATCAGGGTCAGAAATTCAGCCAGAATCCGAGAATCCCATTCTCGCAAAGATTCTCGTCAACAAAATTGCAAGAATCTAAATGGATTCTCGTAAATATTTCAGTTTATCATACAAAGTTATATGGCAAGAATCCATGGATTCTTGCAAAATTCCACTGGGAGAATCCAGAAGGATTCTTGCAATTGGTTGCAATTTCTGACCCTGACAATTTTTTTTTGAGACAGGCTGTATTTAAATTTTAAAACATTAGAGCAAAAATTATCCAACATTTCCATGACATTGTGGTCAGGCTGACATAATTTTGGGCAAATTAGGAAACTAACCAACTACAAACAAAATTGCAGAATTTGCATGCATACTGTAGATGACTTCTTGATTTTGAAGTGCTTGCAACTTGTACAATTTCTGCTGGTGTATAAACAAAATGAGCTAAATGTTGCATCCTGGGATTGTTCTGCTACCTGACTGCCCTGGACTGGTTGGTCGGTCAGTTGTCCAGCAAGCTTACTGCATGCTACAGTAAATATTGCTGGCAAGCATGCATGCCACAAGTCTAAAGTTATTTTGGGATGGATGGATCAATAGCTAGAGAGGCCAGTCAACAGACATGTTGTGATGAATTTTAAAACGGCATTGAATAAAATACACTTTCCCTTTTTTTAACTATCACTTTATACATTGTTTTGTAGGCTCGAGACCTACTTAGACAAAACACATTTCTCAACAAGTGTATCCAAAAATGATAGGGATGTGTGCTGTCACTAGTATGCGATACACTCCTGTGGGAGGGGGGAATACTCGCGTTTAGTTTGGGTAGGGGTGTGCCACTGAGAATTTAAAAGTGAACCCAACAATATATCAATTTACAAAAGTCAAAAATTTCGGCCAACTTTAACACAAATTGTCATAAATTTGACAACTTATTAAAAATAAATTAAATTTTAAAGAAAATTTGAGGCAAAATTGGACTATTTTCTAAAAACCATTCAGAAAATTTTGAAAAAAAAGGGCCCATCCATATATACCAAAATTGGTCTGGAAAAATGGGTCATTGATAAAAGGGATGTAAATGCTACCCATGTTTGCAGCACATGACTGCCTGGTCAGTACATTTTTTTGGGGGGGGGGGGGCACACAAAGACATACTAAGTAATCTAACACACATAAACACACATCCATACCATGAACACTCACAAATTGTACAAAGACAGAAGCATTCAGTGTCCCCTTAAACCCTGGTTCAAATTGATCATTCGCTAGTATGCGCATGCATGCAACTGCAAGTAACAATCACGACAGGCAACACAACAGGGTTGAGGGTAGCTAGCTACTAGTACTAGGGCTCTTCAGATCTATTTCTAAACCTTGTAGTCATTCTCAATACCCCTACAAATTCATGAGGCTGTTAGTTTGCTAGCTGGCTCTCAAGTCTGTCCCATGCTTGCTGAGTGCTTCATTTATTGTGTAACCTGACAGATGTACCTTAGCTAGGTTTACCTGAGCACAGCACATTATGCAATGCTTGTCAATTTATCTAAAGTCTGCACAAAAAGTAACACAGCTGTTATAAATACGCCTATACAATGTAGCTTCAGAACTGATTTATTGTTTCCACAATATTTCTGCATAGAAAGAAAGATGATTTATTTACGCGCATTTTGATACCCAATTTGTCAAATGTCGTTCAATATTAACAACGCAATAGTGCCTTTGAAGAAAAATACCCGAATTTAAAAGTTGCAGTTTACAGCGATCAATGGTTATTATGCAAGCATTGTGGTACATAAAACCCTCCATTTGACTTCAAATCAATACTCTTTAAGGGGGTACTACACCCCTGGCCAATTTTGTGCATATTTTTGCATTTTTCTCAAAAATTATAGCGTATTTGTGACAATTAAGATATATGCATGTTGTAGGGGCAAGGACTACAACTAGTGCTCTGAAAATTCAGCAACTCAAGGCAAGTAGTTATTGATTTATTGATCAAAAACTGGTTTTCCTTCATTTTTGACTGCAGCTCCACAACTGCTGTCTGTGCGAAATAAAATTTCCAGTGCAATAGTTGTAGTCCTTGCCCCTATAATATACATATCTTACTTGTCACCAATGCGCTATAATTTTGAGAAAAATTCAAAAATAGGCACAAAATTGGACAGGGGTGTAGTACCCCCTTAAACACTGTTGTGTTGTTAATATTGAACAAAATTGGACAAATGGGGTATCAAAATGCGAGAGTTAATAAATTGTCCTTCTTTCTATGTTGAAATATTGTGAACACAATTATTAGTTCTGACGCTATAGGCGTATTTATAATAGCTGTGTTACTTTTTGAGCAGTCTTTATATCAAATCAATGGACAGAATGAAGATTGTGGAATTACAAAAGGGAACTATTTTTCAATCCAAAATACATATATATGTCTGTATACAAGAAGTACCGGTACATAAAGAGACAATTTTAAGAATTTTTGAATTTACACATATGTGACTTGATCAAGGGGAATGAGTTGGATGTCACTAATTTTGTTTTTGAGATATTGGCAAAAACAGTGTTCAAATTCTTTTTGTTTTATATTGTTTTCGGCCATTGATAAATTGCTCATAACTCGGTAACCAAATGTCCGATTTTGATGGGGTTTGCATCAAAATGTAGCATTTGTAAAACTGCCAGAAAATGATGTAAGAAACTTCTAATTGAAAATTGCCGACATGTGACTCATTCCCCTTGATCATGTATGTATACACACTTGACACAGTCAGATCCTGATTCCAAACAGCACTAATTTGTTTGGATTATCCTGTTTTGCCAAATGAAACATGTACTGACATCTAGCTATTTAAATGTTAATCCTTTCATTAGTTCTGACTGGCAATTAAAGTCAAATTTGAATATTTTCACAATTTGAGGGAAAATGGGCAAAAAACATGCAATTTTTCCAATAAGTACAGGCACAAAATTCAAAGCCTTGGCACAAGCCTAAAACATTCAAAATTTTGACTATAAGGCCAAATTAAAAAAGGTTTATCTCAAAGCTCCCGCGCGCATTAGTTTATTTAAAACCCACATTAGGAAAATTCTTTTTATTTTTTTCCCAGAAAAAGTGTAAAAAATACGATAGAAATGCTGTTTTTACAATTTTAGACCCTGCTCTTAGATTACTTCACTTAATAGCAGCATCACTTTATTGTTCAATACAACACTTCATACAGTAATACACGCAATGCTCCAGGCATTTCTGAATGGCCTATCTCTTGCCCAAGTCACCCTGTTTATTCAAAAGTGCACTTATTTTTAAGGAAATGAGGAATCAATAATTTATGCTATTAGTTTTAGTGCCAGAAATGTTGGAAAAAGGTTTTGATTGATAATGTCAGAAAAATTCTCAAATCATTTTACAATTTTTGGCAACCCTGTATGTTTAACACAAGGGATACCAAACTCTTTCTTCCTAATTTGTTTGAAGGGCCTATGCAATGTATTTCTGAATTCATATTTATTTTGAGCTTTCAGAAAAGGAAAATATGTGGTTGACCATGACAAGAAAGATGCTAATTTTGTTGACGTTCCACCAGGTATATTTCTCACCCACCCTGTATTATGATGTTATACTTTGTTGATTTGGCATCCTTTGTAATATAAGCTTTCCAGAATTTCCCAGAAATATATACTAAATATAAAATGTATTCATTACGTGTTGTGTTGCAGTGAATCAAAATTGTTGATATTTTTCTCATTTTACATAAATGTTACACAAAAGATGACCAATTCATGACATGCGACCACTTGGAGAAGGCTACATGTAGAGGAATTCAGCTACAGTTTTTGTCAGAGAAGAATGGCACTTGTCTACATTTTGAGAGTACATGCAGAGCGTAAACACAGAAGTGGGGTTCAGGGGTCAATTTAGAAAATAATAGTTACATGCACCACTGCAGTTTTTCCTTGAATCACACCATTTTACATGCACAGGCAACATTTTACATGCACAGTTCAATCTTACATGAAGTGAACACTAATTAGCTCCGCGTATGTCGCTCATTAACAGGGCACTCGCGCCAATCTGAGCAAAGGACTGCCGTTCTTTCTGAAACCCATTGTAGTCTAGCAATAGCCAATACTAGCATCTTGTTCAAAAAGTTCTAACTATAGTATGAACAACCGATAGCTTGTGCCTTGTGATACTAAAGTTAGGTGCAAATATTTGAGCTCAAGTCACGTGCCTGTACGCAGTTGGCATACAGGGCACAATGTCATAAAACTTCTTCAAGTTAATTAGGCCAAAAAAAAAATTGTTTGTTTGTCCTCCACAGCTTTGAAAGAGGACGTGCGGGCGGGCGGATTTTTTTTTTATTTTATTTATTTTTTATTTTTTTTCGGATTTGGCGTATTTCTGGACCTTGCTAGAGCTAAATGCTACAATCATTCATGGTGACTTAAAAAAAACACATTTTGTTTCTATAATATGCAGTTAAAGTTATAATTTGTGTTCATGTCATAGTCTTTTAATGATTTGGTGGACTTTTTTAATTTTCAACCATGAAAGAGGTCCAGAGATACTCCAAATCTGGAAAAAAAATTGAATTTTACTTATTTTTATTTTAAAAAAAAAAAATTAAAAAAAAAAAAATTGGTCAGGCCTTCATCTGAGGAGCGGGCGGTGGAGGACAAACAACTTTTCTTTTTTGGCCTTATTGTCTCAAAAATATATGAGGATATTGTTCTTGACATGTATTAGTGACACATTGTGCTATAAATTCCTTTATCAATTCATCATGATTGCTATACCAAAAACGTTATTTTGTGTAAATTTTTCTGGCGTGATCGTCAGACATCACAGTCGCCATTGTAATACTGATCAACAAATGGTAGTGCTGGGCTCACATGTTCAAGAAAATACAACACCGGAAGGGTGTCACCATCAATTTGCAATGACAAGTCAAAGTTAGCCAATTGGGAGATAGATTGATTTGCCCAGGGTTGCATTTTCTCAAATATTTTAAAATGGGCGACGCTGTTTTCTAATTGGTCAGTCGTCAAAACAACTTTGATCTGCAAGAGGACTTATCCTGTATTTTAGTTGACAGCTTTCGTCCATGATTGACAGTTCTTGAACATTTCAGTGCGCAAATTAGTCTTAGTTCCAGACGTGCAAGTACACATACGATTGTAACGCAATTTGAAAGTATGTTTATTTGTTTTAGGAAAGAAATGTATACCCTTTTCATTACATTTTGTGTTATTGAGAATTCCAATTGAATGAACGCAGCTTTCAATAGCGTTACGATTTTTTGCGTACACCGCGCGATGAATCCAACCATGCCAAAGCACAAGTTTGTGATTGGTTAGCATTGTATCTAAGGTCGTGCGTTCGTGTTATACAGGGACGGATTTAAGCAGTGGCCCTGTGGCCCGGGGCCAGTTGATTTTGCCTCGGGCCAGTAAACTTCAACAATGCTGGCCCGGCGGGCCACTAGATTTTTGATCCTGATATAACTCATATGACTGAGCAAGATATAATCAGTGATGGACACTACAGCTCAACTACATTCGACCTTGCATGATTTTTGAGTTGACACAGTCATGAAAATAACTATAGATACTTGACAGACCATTAGTAGCCCAGTTCTGAACCTTTTTCATTGATCATTCATAACAATAGGTATCTGATGGATCAGTGAAGATAAGAAGGGATTATATAATATATCCGTAACCTTGATATTATAGTACATCTCGAGGAAAAAGTGCAATGGACATGTTTTCATTTTATGTTTCAAATATCCCGCGCATGAAAATTGAGTATTTAACCCAAAATGGAAAATGGAACAATTTATTGGAAATCTGTTTTAACAGATTTTTTGACATCTTTTTCTGCACTGTATTATACCTAAATTAAGAAATTTGATAAATATTCAAAGAAAATATAGGTCATCCAAAAAATGTTGATTTTTACACATTTTGGGGCAAAAAAGGAAAAATAAGCAAAAATATCAAAATCTGTTTGGTTACGGGCATGGGAACATGCTTCTTTATTTGCACTTTTTGCAGTAGAACATATTGAAAAAGTTGGGCCAGTAAATTTATTGCAGGGCCAGTAGATTTGCCGTTTCACTGGCCCGGAGGGCCAGTAGAAAACTGAAATCTAAGTCTGTCCCTGTGTTATAGTTTGAAATACGCGATATATGATCGCGGTTGTATCGAGCACAGCTGTTGAAAGCTGCGTTCATTAAAATGGAATTCTTACTATAGTAGAGAGAAAATTAGACGCATTCGTTACTTGTTTTTTTGATTTTCGAGCTAATTTTATGTACGAAATAGGCACATTTAAACCGCTACAGTACAAACGACAGTCCGTCTTGATCAAGTCTAACATCGTTAGCCTAAAATCTCCTTAATCTTGAACGACTGTCGAGGAAGTCTATTTCGAACTATTTTTCCAAGATGGCGCACATCGACTGCCAATTATTCAGACCCTTTCGGACCCAAATACAGCTTATTTAGCCAGTCTCATCATGGGGTCATCGCAGAGAATGTTTTCCTAGCATATTGAGGTAACTCCTCAGCTACCGTACTTGGTTTTTCAGAATATGATCAGTAATAGAAAGAAACGATCAATTGTTCATCGTTTTTTTTTTAAAACGATGACGTTAACATGCATCACCTCTTCCACAGAAAATACACTCCTACACAGCGCTAGCCCGAGGTACTCACACCTCTGTCACTACGATTTCCACTTTCCTTCTCCGTACGAAGGTCTCATGTGGTCTGCGACTCCTGAGCAATCTGGTCCAGGACCACCATGGGTAGGCCTACACATAAAATACCACTTTTTCTCGTATGTAAATACCACTTCCTACCATTCCTCACGTGAAGATGAGACTTAAACAAAACATATTTGGTGCATGTTCGTAAATTTTGAGCAGATTTGAGGATGTAAAAGACCAGACTTGTGACTGTTATCGTCGCCGTGTTTTGAATTCTTCCTATAAATAGATGCCGTCAGTGTGACGTCATCACCGCGACGTGAGTTCATGGTGCCCTAGTGAGGAAGGGACAGGGCCATGATGTTTCGGGCTAACACAGCGCATGCCATCGCATGCATGAATCATGATCGCGCATATTGGCTGTGTCAGTGTGGCCAAATTGGTCAAGCTGGGAGATTCCACGTTTGTTGATAGAAAGACAGCTTAGGCTAATAGAAATTGGCACTCCATTCATGTGGATAATAATAAAGTTTAAAACATGTAGGCCTAGCGTATGTCCGGCACTTAGGCAGGGTGATTCTTTGTTGGATTATTTTGATCCTATTTGTGACCTCTTCTCATAATTTATTACTTTCCTTTTCTCACGTGTCTGAAACATCGAGTCGTAGTACCGTCCATGCGAACTTGGATGTAAGCTTAAGCGCTTAGGCCTACATGTTGACGCAAATTCAAGAAAGTACAAAACTTGGAAGTATGACTATATCCTGGGACTATATCTGCCTCTGTATTTTGCAAACTAAAACAAGAATAGGGCCTACTCTATTAAATAAATACGAAAATGAGAGTAGGCCTATGACTGACTTAATTTAGATGCCAAGACACTGAAACTGATATCGTAAAAAGTCACACCGGCGGCGCTTGCACAAAGTTATGCCGTACAATGGTTTACTCATCACATGTATATCGCCATGGTCGGGGCACGTATGTAGGGCTATTTGCATGCTTGTCATGGGTCGACCTGGCTAAAAATCCTGGCGCTTATGGGCGAATGTGGCAACCCAAAATTTACGGTCGACCTGGGAAAAAACGATTTACGATAACTTAGGTGGTCTATCGTGTGCGATGCACGCTATTTTTGGTCGACCTGGGATTTTTTTCTCCCAGCTTGACCCAAAACGCGTCAGTGTGTGACTGACTTCAGCTTCATTTGCGCAAACGTTAACGAGTGGCTTATCCTATAGTATATTAGTACTCGAGAATCCTTGGTATTATAGAATTTTGTACTCCAGAACCTCAATCCTTTATATTATTTCACAAAGTACAAGGAAATGTTTTCAAATGTGTAAAGTAGGCCTACATCCATGCATCACTGACAGTGACATGCACTACGAAATGTGTACAGTACGAGTACAGGCCAAGCAAACATTTTGCCAACAAGCACATCAAAACATCGTGTTTTTTGGTTTATCTTTAAGTGTCCATAGACAATATTTCGGCTTAACATAAACACAAGTTTTCACATATTCTTTAGAATTGAGTAAATTATAAACTTACCGTTTCTGGAGCCACCGATTTGTTAAATTTCTAACCGTTGCAACATGTCCCACACGTCACTTTACCGCATACATTGCGATTGTAAACATGCACCGGCAAGAAATCGTCAGAAGGCAGCTTTTTTGTTTCTTTGGCAAAAGGAGCAGTGAAGCGCAAAATACAAAAGGTGCATTTACATTTATACAGGAATGTAAATAAATAAATAAATAAATAAATAAATAAATAAATAAATAAATAAATAAATAAATAAATAAATAAATAAATAAATAAATAAATAAATAAATAAATAAATAAATAAATAAATAAATAAATAAATAAATAAATAAATAAATAAATAAATAAATAAATAAATAAATAAATAAATAAATAAATAAATAAATAAATAAATAAATAAATAAATAAATAAATAAATAAATAAATAAATAAATAAATAAATAAATAAATAAATAAATAAATAAATAAACCTAAAGAAAAAAAGAGAAACAAAAAAGAAAGAACATAAAAAATGGGATTTCTATAGTATTTTCTTTCCCTATTTTATAGCCTCGTTTCTCTCTCTTTCCTTTTTTTTTACATATGTCCTTCCAAATCTTTTCTTTTCTGTTTTGTTCTAATCTGAAAAGATTTTGTTCTTCTTTTCTTTTCTTTTCTTTTCTTTTCAAATCATTTTTTTCTTTTCAAATCTTTTCTTTTCAAATCATTAGGGACCGATCATTATTTACGGCAGGGGGTAATGGGCATTTTGGAAAAAATATCGACACAAAAATTCGCGTTCCCCCCTCGCGTCCGCTCACAAATTTCAGATTCCCCCCTTGTTTTCCAGAATTTCTCCATTTAAAACTTAACATTCCCCCCTCCTGGCTCAACAAAAAAATTCGCGTTCCCCTCAAGACAAAAAAAAAATCGGATTCCCCCCTCAAAACGCCCATTACCCCCCTGTCGTAAATAACGATCACTCCCTTAATTTTCAAATAATTTCTTTTCGAGTCAGCCTCAGGGGGCTACTCACCGCTATTCCAGCCGACCCCGATTCTGGCCTAGAAAAATACAACACTAAAAAATATCACCCTGTTTTGCCAAATAAAACATAGCTCTTTCAAGACATAGGGCCTTTTAATTTTTTTTTTTGCATTTTTTGCATTTTGTGAAGAAATTACAAAAAAAATTGGACAAAGTGGTATGCAAAATGAAGGGGCAAATCTTCTCGTTTTATTGGTGGTATCGGTATCAATGTAGCTTACATGCTTTTACAGATAGAAGCCAAAAGGAGGTACATCACTGATGATTTAAATTCACTTCATTTTGGAAAGCTTACTATCAACGGATTTCGTTAAAATTTTGGATATGTGTTGCTAACACATTAGGGAAATAAAGTTGATATGTAAAATGGGAATAAGTGGTTCCTGATTTCTTTTATGACTTCATGAACTTGGTGCTCCACAACTATCAAAAAAGGAACTGGTTAAAATGCTTCTATTTTCAATGTTGAGCTATATTTTGTATTTTTAACTTGCGACATTATTGCACTGAAACTTAATTAAGCCATAGGTAACAGGTTACAACAACCATACTACAGCAATGATGAAAAAAATTGTATTTCTTGTCGCCTATACAACCATATTGGGTAGTTTTCCGTAAGCTTATCTTTTGTGATTTTGGTAACTATTTTATATTTATTTGTGAAATCCGTCTCAACTAGGCATTCTAAATTGTACTCACCATTTACATCCCAAGGTATATTAGTATATCCACCATGCACTTCTCGATATATATCCAGTTAAAGACAGAATATCAAAATTATGCCTCATATGATATCACAGACTCTCACATGTGTATTCAAAATTGATGCTTAAATTTGACCTGAACCAATTGACCTATAACCTGACATACGGTGACCTAATAGCCTTTTCTTCTCCTAACAACTAATGACTATGCATCCATTGTATAAGTGTTTATTTAATTTATTCAGTGTTATATCATGGTAGGTATTTTGCATGCACCACTATAGATTTTCTATAGAGAGTATAACAAAGGATTTAATGTATTCTATTCATGTACCCTACTTGAACATTTTGTAAAGAATAAATTATGGTTTGTTATGAAACACAGATCTGAGTTACTAGGTTACAGTAAACAAAAAATATACAGGGCTAAAAATGACTTACTAAAATGGTTGAAAGTCACTTTATATGTAGATATATTTTATAAGTTCAGGACATGAGGTGATAAACATATATATGTACTTAATAAATTTGCAAGAAAAAAAAGAAGAGGGGTACTGATGAAAATCGGGGTATTATATCGCCTTAAGGCCCTATGAACTTTTGACACTGACCTGACAGTTATTAAAATAACTGTCAGGTCAGTGTCAAAAGTTTGCTTATAACTCCAAATTATAATTTACAATGAATCTCTTCACAAATACCATATACCGTAGCATAGTTCTAACTGGCAACAAAAAGTCATATTTTAATATCCCGGGTTTAATATTTGGTCAATTGGAAATAATGGCCAAAAACATGGGGTTTTAATAATGGTGTAATCCTGTGACAATCAAGCTCAAAGACTTGCACTTGGACTAATTTCAGGATATATATTCTAATTTTTGGAAAACACATTTTCTAATATCTTTTAAAACCAATTAATATCAAAATTAACATAAAAATCTATAAACTCACAGCCTCATACTCCAAGTCTTTGAATCATATTTTTTGTGCCTGCAATTGTAATAGGTATCAAGCAAAATTGCATGTTTTTGGTACATTTCCCCTCAAATTGCTACGGTAACTATTCAAATTTCACTTTTAGAACTAAATTAAAGGATTAGAAAGCTATGTTTCATTTGGCAAAACAGTACTAGTAATACATTTTTGTGCTATTTTTGCCAAATCCAAAGTTCTGTATTTTTCTGGAATAGGGAGTAGGCCCCCGGTAGGCCCGGGGGAATAGGCCTAGGCCTAGGGTCCTCAGTCTTTGCACCTTTTCCTCTGAATAGGCTAAGATTAATTTTCTAGGCTATCTTCGTCTGTCTCCTTTCCCCTTGCCAATTTGATTCAAATCAATTTAATGTCCAGGGAAACATTTCCTGATGTATTCACAGTATTCCTTTAAAATTTGAATTCCTGGCAAAAATAGCTGCCTTGTGTGAGTAGAGTTCAAATACAAATGAGATACAATGACGTAATTGTTTCAA
The DNA here is from genome assembly GCF_039555335.1 of Amphiura filiformis. Lineage (NCBI taxonomy): Eukaryota > Metazoa > Echinodermata > Ophiuroidea > Amphilepidida > Amphiuridae > Amphiura > Amphiura filiformis. Next base: position 18,503,428 of record NC_092639.1, read on the forward strand.
ATTTTAATTCATTAAATTTTAATGTAATATAGATTTTGTGTAAAATATAATTGAATTACCTTGATTGAAAGACATTCTAAACTGATCGGTTTGTGGTTGAAATACATGTACAGTATGGTGCGAATTGAACTTTTTGGCTGATGAGAATACAAGAGACTTGATTGTTAAAATTAAATGTACATGAAAATTAGATGACTCATTTCAGCTGGCTCTCTGTTCAATACGCCTTAATTCACGTCAGAGAATAAACTGGGAATAAGTAGGAACCACTTCCGTTTTATAGCCTCATCCTTCAGAAACAAAGTTTGATTGGTAACGACAAGTAACATGATTTGGCAGCCATCGATATTTAATGGTGATGAGAATGTTAATTTATGATTGCCTTGGAAAAGAGACGCTTCTTTGACAGAATCCTTGATTGTTTTGGTTCGTTGGTCGTTGATTTTTGACTCTGATTATTCATTATTTACACCCGAAAACGGAAGATGGGTTGTTTGTTTTCGCGATCATCAAATGATGCGCCTAAAGAAGAGGAAACACCTAAGGTTTTCAGCTGGTGAGTATAAGCTTACCAATTTGAATTTTTTTGCCAGACGCCCGCACACTTACTTTACGAGGAACCCATACCGTAGTAGCTCTGCACAACGGTATGGGATGAAGTGTATACAAGGCTCCTGTAGCTTAAAATAGTTGGATGTTTGTCATAATATTAATTACACAGCTTCTCTTATACTTCTTGCCTAAACTCCTATGATTGAAATTGTAATTAATACTCGGATACTCCATTATTTATCCAGAATAAATATAAAAATTCATTAACACATGATCCACATCGGTGCACCAAAACTGAGATGGCACTTCAGTGCAAACTTAGATAGGGCAGCACCAATACGAAAATGTCATACAGATAAACGATGTGTCTGTTTTGCCCGTTTTTTAAGTTTGTGTTGCGAACTACCGCACACTGCACTGGTCACTGCACACCACAGAGCTAGAGGAGAGAGAAAACAGAGAAAGTACCACCAGTCAAAGTCCCAGTGTATTGTATACGGCGAGTTCTCGCATATTCATGATAGATCGTTGCGTGCTTTCGCAATTACGCGATAGACCATGAAAATACGTGGTAATTGCGCTCAGTCTCACCTGTCGCATTTCATGGTTAGGGAACAATCGGCCCTCATTATTGGATGATGCGGAGTCTCCGAGACTTTGACTGGTGGTACGCGCTCTGTAGTACTCTGTGGGTCACTGCACTGAGTGAGTGACACGCACTGCAGCTGCAGCTGGACAGTAAATAACAATATATTGCAAGGAAAATCATATTTCTTTAATAATGTTACTTGTGTAATTTTTTGTTATTATTTTGATTTTAAATAAGAATCACAAAATGTTCTGGTATGTATGAACGGGCAGGCAGCCCCTCTGCTCTGCAGTGGCATATTTCATTTTTTTTCATGTTTATTTGACAAATCGACTGACATCACAAAATACAAGATAAATCAAGCATTGAAACAACATACAATATATTAGGCCCTTCGCACTTGATTATTAGTTTCCTGTTTACCACCCTCGTCCAAAATTGAAAATCGCAAAATAATTACCGTATTGGTCCGAGTATAGTCCCACCCGTTTTTTATGTGAAAATTTTTCACAATTGGGGGTGGGATTATACTCAATTTCAACAAAAAAAAAAAAAATTTTTTTTTTTTTTTTTTTTAACTTTATTTTTTTACGATTTTGGAGTGTCTCTGGACCTAGACCTAGATGCTAGGATCATTCATGGTTGACCTAAAAAAAAAAAAAAAAAAAAAAAATTCAAAAGATTTTGTAGTTTTAATATGAAAATTGATACTTTGTTTTCATGTCATACTCTATTAATTATTTCAAAATGCATTCAAATTCAATGCATTTTGAAATCATTAATAGAGTATGACATGAATACAAATTATCAATTTTCATGTTAAAAATACAAAATATCTTGAAATTTTTTTTTTTTTTTTTTTTTTTTAGGTCAACCATGAATGATCCTAGCATCTAGGTCTAGGTCCAGGACACTCAAAACCGAAAAAACTTAATGAATAAACTTTAAAAAAAAAAAATTTTTTTTTTTTTTTTTTTTACAATTTCTGAAATTTTTGAAAAATGGGGGTGGGATTATACTCGAGCATGGGACTATACTCGGACGAATACGGTAATTATTTTATTTTTATTTCTAATTTTCTCCTCTAAAATAACTTTCAACTACTTCTACTTGCCATTTTCTGACTTTAATAATATCAACAATAATGATGAATGAACAAAGAGTACAACTCCACCTTCACTTATAAATAAAATATTGTTGTGAAATAATTAAATGCCAGCTCTAGTCAAATTGAGTCAATAGTTGCTTGTAATAGTTCAAACTAAATAAAGAAAATAAAAGATAATTAATAATTAAAAGTCACCTCGTCCCTTTTTCAAAATCTTTAACAGGAAACTAATAATCAAGTGCGAAGGGCCTAATCAGACAAGGCCGCAACAAGCGGGTGGCCGGGGATGCCATGGCCGCCCCACTTTTTAGAAATTTGTTATGTTTTTCTGTATATCTTTATTTCCGTTAGGGCATATATTTGTATTTCGCCGCCCCACATTTGTCATGGCCGCCCCACATTTTACAACCTTGCTACGGCCCTGTAATCAGACACCTAATTGTCGAGATGTCAGGATGACCCATAAAGTCTGGCTATTACAGTGCAAACTTAATTCCAATGGGTCAAACAAACAGGTGCCCGGAACAAGGGAAACAACCGTTTACTTTTTAGTACATGTAGGTATGAAATTGAAAGGTGAATTCAAATTTGCCATCAAACCTCATCATTTTAAATTATATCAAATGAAAGCCCTTGAGTAAAGAAAGCCAAAACTGAAAACCGTTTTGTCATAGCACTTTACGTAGCAAAGTTACATCTTGTCAAAGATTAACTTTCATCAAAAATATTCAGCTAACATTTTAAAATGCATGAATTAAAATACAAAACAGCATAGTCTCATGATATAGTCACGATAGTGCAGCTTTTCTATATGTGGAACTGCCATCACAATCACAATCCCTCTAAAATTCCATGTGTGATTGTCTCATCACAAAAAACAATGTTCAACATACATGTATGGGTCAAGTGAAATACCGGTATACATGTATGTAGACAATATTTATGTACCCGGTACCTTTCCTTGCAAATCTTTTCTTTTAAATTTTCATGTAAATTAAATTGTGTTTGGGCCCCGGTTTAGGCCAATTTGGCTGACTAGCTATGTGTTTTAACTAAGGTTTGCCTCTCATACCTATGTTTAGACTTTTTAGTCATGACAATATATGAATGAACCCTAGTTCGCAACGCAAACTTGAAAAACCAGGCAAAACAGACATCATTTATCAGTATGACATTTTCGTATTGGTGTTGCCCTATTTAAGTTTGCACTGAAGTGCCATCTCAGTTTGGGTGTAACAATTTGGATCATGTGCCAATGAATTTTTATTTATTCTGGATAAAATAATGGAGTATTAATTACAATTTCAAGCATAGGAGTTAAGTACAAGAAGCTGTGTAATTAATATTATGACAAACATGCAACTATTCAAGCTACAGGAGCCTTGTATTTTTTAGTGCAAACTCTAATTGAAACCATGCAAAATTGCATTGCACTAGCTTTTTGTATGATACACGTTATCCCATTGTGCAGAGCTACTACGGTATGCGTTCCTTGTACTAAATGAACCCCCTAATTCAGTTTTGCTTTTGTGAGTTGAAGAAATCTCAAAGTCTCCCGAGTAATGTCGCTTGTCACATGAATGTGTCAACCAATTATATCTTACCAACTGATATTTTTCTCATATACCTTACCTTTTACTTCCAGTTCCAGAGGTGAATTAATTGGCCAAATCGGCATTGGAAGTTTGCAATGCATAATTTTTTGTGAGACAGTTTTTGCAGTTTTGGGACTCTGACCGGAATGTTGCAGAGGGATGAAATCTTGTAAAATGACTAAAAACTGTCTGTCTCTTGTTTGCTTTAAAAAGTACAAAAATGCATTTTGATAACTAGTGACATTTTAAAAGAGGGAGCACCACCAAATCACTCCAACATTTCAGTGAAATTTGTGTAAAAATAGTCCACCGCTTATTTTAGCTTGTTGCAGCTTGTTGCAGCTTGCTACAGCTTTATTTTCAAAACGTATCTATAGTCAAAATTTGCCTGTTTTCAGCTCATTTGTTTCCAACAAGTGTCAACATGAAGAAAAAGTCCCAATGTTTTATTTCAGAGATGGAGTTTTGGCACGAATTTGAACAATGTCCATGCAAAAATTAAGTGATTTTTTAGGGTTAAATTTGCACACTTTTTCTTTGCGGCAAAATAGCAAAAAAAGTTAGTGGTTAGGCAACGAAAAAAAGAAACCTTGTTCTACGGGCGGACGGACCTTTCAAGTAGGGTCAGTTGGTCGGCCTTTTTTTATTTATTTATTTTGTGGAAATGACCCCAAAAAATCACCAAAATCTGTAAATAATTTGCAATTTGAGAAAATACAAAAAAAAAATTGTTCCTGAAATGTCCGAAATTTGGGTCAGCATTCATTTGTACAGGAATTTTTTTTCCCCAATTTGTTCAAAATCTGGGTCGGTTGGGCCCGTAGAACAGGGTTTTCTTTTTTCGTCGCCAATGATAATAAATTGTCAATTTTTCGTCGTACAATGATGGCCCATGGCCTCTAAATGTGGCCTTTAATAGTCCTGACCCCAGACGTCAGAGTTTGTGTGTATAGTACAAAGCAATTTATAGAAAAAAGACTTGGGGTTGAATAAATTACCAACTTTGGATGCTCACAATTGTGGCGTTTCACAATACGATGTGCCTCCAGTGGTCGCTGGGTCAAGGCCAAAATACGCAGTACATCGTGGGAAAATGTCGACATCCAAAGACCGCGTAATATGAATACCATACAGGAACATACATCATTCCCGGACTTAACTGTCATTATAATGATGTTACATGTGAATGCACACTAAAACAACAATTTAACTTGAACTTGAACACAAGATATTTATTAAATTACAAAATCAGGGCTCTGACAAAAATTATTAATGTGAAACTCGACTGCCAGGTTATAACTTACAAAGATATCTGCACATACACTTAAGGGGGTACCACACCCCTGCCCAATTGTGTGCCTATTTTTGCATTTTTCTCACAAATTATAGCGCATTGGTGACAAGTAAGATATGTATACAGGGGCAAGGACTACAACTACTGCACTGGAAATTGTATTTCAGCACAGACAACAGTTGTGGAGTTACAGTCCAAAATGACCAATATTTGATCAATAAATCAATAACTACTTGCCTTGAGTTGCTTAAGTTTTCGGTGCAGTAGTTGTAGTCTTTGCCCCTATAATATACATACAGGGTTCAAAAGAAATAACTCCCCCCTTAAAATTACAAAACATTTCTTTGCATAACTTGACATATATTTTGTTGATTTGAAAAATTCAAAAAGCTGTGAAAAGAGGAATCGCTTTTCCACCCTTCCAAAGTTGTTTCATTTGCAAAAACAATATTTTTGGTCAAAAATAATCACATTTTCCAAAAAGGATGCTTTCAGAAAAAGTTGCACTTTACATGTACTACATTATGTACAAAACATTATCGATATTAATGTTAAGGTTGATTTAATTCTTGTTTTTTTTCCTTCACCTTTCTGTCTCTGATCCTTCAGGCACCCATGCAACCATCATTCAGTGCAAAACAAAGATTTGTTGAACTTAATTTCGGCGTAAAATGAGATTTTCTTTGAAGTTTCTAATCAGTAGTTGTTTCAAAATGATAAAATCACTAGGGAGGAGAAATGAGCTCTCCCCGCATAAATTTGACCAAAAGGGTGAACATTTACCTGTACATATTGGGTCAGTTGAAGCATCTTGCATTTTGATTTAAAATGATGGCTTTCTTGGATAAAGGTGTAACACTCATGATATGGCCACAAGAGATTGGCTGCATGCAGGTAATTGGCTGAATGCTGACTTCCAATCTCCAATATTTGTTGGCCATTTCTTCTTTGTCATATACGCCTTTATTCAAGAGAGCCGTTGCTATAGATCTTTGCAACTGTTTCAGTCTACAATTTGCAAGTAAATTTTTCATCTCTTCAAGCCAGCGAAAGAAAATAGCATCACACTATAAACCTTATTTTTACTCCTATAGTGATTTTACCATTTTTGAAACACCGACTGAAAACCCCATTCATGTCAAAATTCATGTGAATGAATCATTGTTTTATACTGAAAGATGATTGCATAGGTGACTGAGTAATCGGATACATAAAATTTAAGACAAATTAACTAACAATTTACATTGATCACGTTGATATCGAGAACGTTTTTGTACATTACATGTATAGGATGTTGAAAAGTGCAACTTTTTCTGAAAGCATCATTTTTGGAAAATGTGATAATTTTTAACCAACAAAAAATGATTTTCAAAAAGAAGAAAATTGGGAGGGTAGCAAAAAGATTCCTCTATTCACAGGTTTTTTAATTTTTCAAATCAACCAAATGTATGTCAAGTTAGGCAAAGAAATATTTTGTAATTTTAGGGGGGGGGGAAGTTATTTCTTTTGAACCCTGTATCTTACCTGTCACCAATGCGCTATAATTTTTGAGAAAAATGCAAAAATAGGCACAAACTTGGCCAGGGGTGTAGTACCCCCTTAACTATATACCCGAAATTGGGCTAGCTGGCAGGGGCTATGCAATAATTAGGAGTCTCCCCCTTCAAATTTCCAAGCATGTCAAAAATGCTTGACCCCCCCCCCTCGGCCTGCCACCCCTCTTGGCATCCCAAAATTTTTTGGCCCCTCCCTTTGCACATGCCAAATTTTTGGGATCCCAATTTCCAAACCTCAAATGGTATATAGATATATATTGGGAGCGCATTGAGTAGGAATATTTTGTCTCCCCCAGGGCCCAGGGGAGTAGGCCTACTTAGTACAAATGACCATGTACGGGGACGTGCCGCAAATATGGTAGCATTTTCGTCCTTTTGGTATATCAATGACCACTTTTTCTTAGACAATTTTGGTATATATATGAATGGGTCCTTTTTTCAAAATTTTTTCAATTTTTTTTTTCGAAAAATAGCCCAATTTTACCTCAATCTAGCCAAATTTTCAAAATTTGTAGGAAAATGTGTAAAAACTACGACAATTTGGGTTAAATTTGGCTGAAAATGTTGACTTTTGGTATATCAATGGGTCCAAATTTCTTGAAAAATAGGTATATTTATGGGTCCCTTTCAAATTCTCAGCCGCACACCCCTACCAAAATCAAACTTGAGTACCCCCGGTCCCAGGGTTCATAATCATTGCACAGCCCCTGAGTAGTGAGTAGACACTTGTATACATCTTAGCAAGGTATCCATTATAGTGTCTTTCAGGGATAGTCACACTGCCCTCTATTACACATATTTATATTGTATAGTAGCTCATTCAGGCACAGGGGTGTAGCCAGCTTTCTTGGTGGGGGGAGGGGCAAAATAAACATTTCGGGATAAAAGATGAAAAAAAAAATTCCGGTTCCATCATTTTGACTTGGTAAATATCGATGGAATATATCATGCCGGTTTATTTAGAGAGACTGTACATGTTAAAGTCTTGGAGCTTCAAAAAAACCAACAAAAAAAACCCAGCAAGTTTATGGGAAAATATGGGTAGTTGCAAAAAAATTGGTATTACTATTTTGACCCATGGTAGGGTGACTTTTGGTGGAAAACAGGCTCCTTGTTCCTTTTCTTTTCCTTTGCCTTCCTGATTTTCTCTTTCATTTTTTGTTAGGGGGGCACAATTCTCTTTCATTTGTTATTAGGAGTACACTCTGCCCGTTGGCTGCACTACTGTTCAAACATGAGATTTTCCAGCTAATCAGCTGAATTTTGCTTTTTGGAAGCCCAATTTTGAGTCATCTAATGGCCAATTTCATGCCGTATTCCAGCTTCTTTTTGTACAACTTCAGCTTTTGTTAAAAGTAAATCTATTTATAAAAGGCACAATTGCATTCACCATTTGCACACAGATCTTGGTCCCCTGCCTGCTGCACTCCCCCCCTTCCTATTCAAAATGAGAAATCGGGAAAATTTCCATAAATCAAGCCAAAAACGCCAAATTTTAGCCAAATTGTTGGTTGTTTGACCCCTAAAAAAAATCATAGCCCTACCATAGGGCCTTTTTTACATACTACTTGGAGACACCTAAAAACCCCAGTGACAGCTAGCTCACACCCAGTGAAGGTTGAAGGTGGCCAGCAGGGAAGACTCACCCCAGTTTTTAGCCTGGTGGAGAGTCACAACGTTTTTCTTGTGGCTGCGAATCGCCATGATTTCTCGTCAACGTGTGCGTCTTGCCAACATGTGGATCCCAGCCGTAAGGATGTCTTCATGTTACGCGTTCCAGGTGCGCTTTGTGTACATATTTTGTTTTATGGAGAATCAATTGACTCTCGCAAAATTTAAGTTAGGTGATTCTCCTCAGCTGCGACAAATTTGAGGCCCTGCTTGCTAGATGGGGTCAGTCAGTCTGGATCTCAAAGAGACAGAACGACCCTAAAAATCACATGACAAGAAAGCTTGAAAAATCAAGAAAATGTTTTTGTCACTCACTATTTCTGACATATTTTGAAAATGTTCTGATCCTAAAAAAATATTACCGGTGTGTACCATAATAGTGTACACAGTAATGAAAAATTAAAATGAAAACAACCAATTTAATTTGACCTTGCACTGTTGCAAAAATAAATCCAAATGGGACTTGATATTTTATGCAATAATCAATGTTTCATAAAATGTTTGTCTGGGGCTGCATACAGCTGCTCTGGCAGTTACCATGGTAATACTGGTTGCCATGGTAGCATATAAGCAAAATGCAAGCTGTGTAGAGAAGTTGAGGAAGTGCAACTCAATGCACTGTATTAGTATATTGTGTAACCGGAGATGTATTTTTTGACATCTTGTCCTGTGTCGTGTTTATAACAAGGCTAACACATGGAAGCCAACAATAAATGGCGATCAAATTTTATAATTACCGGTATTATGCATAATGCTAAATGAATACTGAAGAGTGACTTTCCAATATTCTGCATTATAGTGCATGGACTGTGGACTATGATTGTCAGCTTGTGATGTGAAGCCTGAAGATTTTTTAAAGGGTTGTTGTTTATGGTTTATCACAGTGAGAGCTCTTCAATTCAGTCAGTGTGAACAACAGATCATCCTGACATTTAGATCATGATTGATACTACTTGCTTTATTTCACTGAAGCATGTTTAATCACAGTGGGTCATTGCAAACATGGTCTCTGTGATATATTGTGAAGACACAGACATTGATGAGCATCAGCATTTCATATTATTAAAGTGATAGCAATATGCCAGAGAATAAACTTTATTCATAATGGATGATATATTTACTTTTGGATGTTGAGATATAAGTATTTATAACCAGATTTTCACCAGGAAGCTGTTGTTAATGTTATTTACACATTCATATAGCTACATGTATGTAGAAGTTCTGATCCACTGATCTAATGTACCAGGATATTTGATGATTGGTCTTATATATGCAAATGAATTCAGTGTTGAACTATTCAGCTTAACAACTCTTTATTTACACATGATTCAATCATGACTACTACTGGCATTGTCATAAAACAAATATTCAACACAGTCCATTCAGTGACAGTTCTACCTGTTGGCTGTTGCTAGTGACAATTCATTATAGGTGAACGTGCCAATGCTTCAGAATTACACATGTACCTGTACATGTGTAGGTGTGCAGCCATTAGCAATTAATTGATTTTTATAATTAATTAACATACCAACGTGAGCTGACGGATGCATGATTTCTTTTACATCGGAGTACTGAGTCTGCAAAGAATTGTCTACTGAATTTACTGGCTTATCATATAGGCCTATCATAGTAATGTAATAAATGCACACATATATGACTGTGCAATCTGAGCAGATTTTACCATGGGGATACTATGTTCATCTTCTTCACTATTTTGCTACCATGAAGATTGAACATGATCTTGAATTGTTGCCCAATGTCAGGAATTATATTTACATGCAGACATCATTGGAAGGAATGCAGCCATATGGTACAAAACTGCATTTTTTTGCAGACTTCAAAAGTTCAAGATGTGGTTATCTGTGTATGGTGAACTAAAGAAATGTAACATAACATTTCTACCAATTCTAACAAATTATGACAATTCTTAAAATGGTGCATCAAATTGGTGCGGGAATTGATTACTGCTTCATATCCAAATTGTTCAAGAAGTGGATGAATATGTATTTTGATTGAAGCCATCTTTATAGGAGTTAAACCAGACAATTGACTTTACTTTATTGCCCCTCTTCTCTCTTCATTATCTTGAGACAATGACAGTTCCTGTTAATAAAATTCTAAGACAATGACAAGCGTGAGTTCTTCCAGGAATTCTTGCACGGTCGGTATACTCAATGTGATCTCTCGTTTGACTCTTTCTCCCAGGGACAAGAAAGATCGACCAGACCCTAAGGATTTTACCATCGAGAAGCTGAATGGAGAGACAGCTGGCAGAATACCGGGGAAAATAAATGGGCAGCAGTTTATTATTAACCAGTGTGAGGTAAGATGGGGAAGAAATGTTAAAGAAAATCAAGATTGCTGGAATCAAAACAACGCTTTCATCAAGTCAAAAATTGATGCCCAAGATTATTTCTAACATGATGCCCTAAACTGGGTTTTGGAGAAGAACAGCAGTCCCTTGCTCAAATTGACCATGGTAATGAGTGACATACGATGATACGTGGGGCTTTGTGTTTCACTTCAAAGGCGCCAATATGCACTGATCAACAATTTGATGCACAATCGGCCAATCAGATTATCGGTCAGATGATTGATTCAGCCAATCAGATCCCCACTTCCGTGTTTACGTTCTGCACAGCCCTCGAATTAACCCACGGCACCCATGGCATTTTGCCGTGGGTGCCCATCCCCACTGCCGTAATGCCCTCAAAATATGTCCTTTACCCAAGGCAGTCACTTGCGCGTGCCCTCTAATCAAATTGCCGCCGGTACCCCAGCCCTGCCCCTTCATTATAAAATCATCTATCTATGTTTGTGTGTGTTTTCTTCACTTTTGAGAAATTGCCTTGGTGCCCTTCTCAAATTTTCAACAGTTGCCATGATGCCCTCTTGAAATATTACAAACTGTCGTGTTGCCTTGCCTTTTCAGTGAAAATCCAAGGCAATTATCAACTTGCCCTAAAAAAGTTGCCGTGCCCCTTCAGATCCTTAATTCGAGGGCTGGTTCTGCACGCTCTCACAATGTAAACAAGTGCCGTTCTTCTCTGACAAAAACTTAAGAAACTCGTATACTTCAGGTATTCTTCAACTGGTACATTTTGGTGACCTTCTGCAAGTTGTCTTTTACTTATTAAATTGCTTTGAAAAAGTTGACCCAGAAATGTTGATTGTTCAGTACATAATAAAGTGTTAGAAACTTGTGGGATTGGATGGAAGGATTATATATAACTTTCTAGAGAAGTGAAAGAATTTTTGAGAGGGCCAAAGTAAAATGTATGTATGTATGTGAGGAGTTCAGATGCAAAACACAATATACACCCCATTTTAATTTTCAAACATCTGCCCTACTACTTTATAAAAAAATCAAATACCGTATATATATGACCCACTCTGACATAAGTCGCATTCAGCCATTTCGAGATACGGCAAGTCAAAGTTGGGATAGGGGTGAAAATCCTTGCAGATTTTGTTTTTCAGTTTAATGTTTACTTTAAACTACCATTGAAAACAAAATATTCTTTTACGTCACAAGCACCCAAATCTAGCATTTTCTGAGCATTTTACAACTTTGCCATTTTTCTTGCATTTGCCTTTTCTTTATGTGTTGCTTCCCCCCTTCCCATTGAAATACCGTAGAATGAGGACCACATGTCCCAGAAACATAATTTTGGTATCAAATGCAAGCTGAAGACCTATACTAAATGATGACATCAAAAACTCAACTTTCAAAATTAGTGACTTAATTACATCTGGTTTTGTGGGAGCAGGTCACATATTTTTGAAACTGATAATTTCTTATGTTCTTTATATTTGACAAGTTATAATTTGCTTATCTCAAATCAAGAAAAATGGATATTGATTTTTGCATCTGATCTGTACATAGAGAATGTAATTTAGTGTTTGGATGATGTCCATGTGGTTTATGTACGCCAGGTCTCTAAATGCATTTGTCATTGACTTTAGGCCAAAAAATTGTTTGATTGGCGTAACATGAAAAAAAAAAATTAGGGTTGGTAGGTAGGGATTTTTGTTTTTTACTTTTAAAGCTGTAAATTGCGTTTGATAAAGGCCTTGGAAACTTTTTTTTCTTCTTTTTTTGAAATTGAATTAATTAATTTTTATATTTATTTATTTATTTTTTGGCAAAAAAATCTATGGTCAGGCCTACTTTAGGGTCGGTCAGGTTACGCCAATCAAACAATTTTTTTAGGCCTTATTGAATTACTTGTTATTTTCTCCATTCCACAGGACTGTAACATCTACATCTTTGACCACAATGCCACAATCACAGTAGATAATTGCACTAATTGCAGGATATTCATTGGACCAAGTAAAGGAAGGTAAGTTACCAGGTGCTCAATTATATTACACTTTGCCTGAATCCAAATTGATTCTCACACACTTATCTGTAGAGAATCCAGTGAGGATTGACTGATTGTTGTAACTTACTGCATGCAGAATAGAGAATCAATTTTGATTCTTGCAAACTAACTTAAGGGCTGGGGTATGAACGTTTGGACAGTATTTATTTTGGGACATTAAAGCACATCAGACATATCGAATTGCATTCTGAATACGAAGAATGTCATTCTGATATCAAATAATTTTGGTTTTTGAAATTGCAATTTAATACACATTTTATGGCAAATCATTAAAATTGATATTTTTGATATTTAACAGTACTAAAGTAAACTTTATAAATCTGATGATTTATACTTAACGTTTATGTAGGTGGGATGAAATGCCGACGATCAATTGAAAATTTTGACCTTTCGTATTGAAGATATGGAATTTTTTTCCCAAAACACCCAAAAAAAATGAGGTCTTTTTGGGAAAAAATCTATATCTTCAATATGAAAGGTCAAAATTTTCAATTGACCGTCGACTTTTCCTCCTGCTACATACACTTTAAGAATATATCATTAGATTTATATAATTACCGAGGACTGTTATATATCAAAAATTTGAAAAATATCAATTTTTATAATTTGTCATAAAATTGGTATTATATTGTGATTTTCAAAAAAGAAAATTATTTGATATCAGAAAGACATGCTTCGTATTCAGAATGCAATTCGATAGGTCTGAGGTGCTCTCATGTCCCTCAAAAAATACTGTCGAAACGCAATAAACGCTCATTTTAGATCCCTTAAGGAGAATCATTTAGGAGACTTGATTATCTGACTGTCATTGAATTTGAATTGATGGTAATGGTACGGTTATTACTTGAAATGTTTAATTATTATGTTGTGTGAGGGGTAGAGTTATGGGGTTGGGGTGGATATTAATTTAGCAACACGTATACCGTAAAAACTTGATAGCTAGCATATGTACTTACTGTCGAGCACTTTTGAAAACATGAAATTGTACCAAAGTACGGCGCTTTGCTAACTGAGCTAATGGGGTTGAGACACGCATTTGCAGGTTTATACCTGTTCGTATAACTATGCTATGTGTATCGATGATTTGCTCAAAACCCTTTGCAATTTTGTGTATGGGGCTCTTCATATTTGCATGTTTTAAAAGCGCTTGATAGTAAGCACATATGCCAACTATCGAGTTTTTACGGTATTTACAGTTAAACCTTTTTTATTCACCAATGATTGAACCAAGCATTGGCCAGAAAAGTGGAAATCAGGATAAATGAATTGAAAAAAAAAAAAGATTTTATGCTGGTTAGATTCAGTTTACCTGGAAAATGTCCTTTGATGGATTGGCTTGGTGATTGAAAAATACTTTATGTACATTACATTTTATGTCAGTCCCAATTCAACAATAATTAGTCAAGGGTCCATTAGAAACCAATTAGTCACATCATAGTTTGAGTTCTTTCCTTGATCTTACAGAGACAAAACTGTAATTTAGTATCAATGCATTCCATTAGCAATATTTGATTGTTTCCTTCATAATGCAGTAAGTAAAAATAAATGAATAAATGAAGAGTTAAGCTAGTGTTACTGTCAAAGAGGCTTGTAATGTTTGTGCTGTTTAAGGGATCCGGATAGCAACGTTTGCACAGTATTTTTTGTGGAACCTAGCACATCAGACACATCAAATTACATTCTTAATATGAAGAATGTCCTTCCCATATTGAAGATATACATTTTTCCCCCAAAAGACCTTTTGGGGAAATAAATGTATATGTGATGTGTCATGTCAAAAGGAGACACTTTTGGGCAGGATCAGTAAATGGAGAAATAGCAAAAACTTCGGTCCAGGGGAGATTTTTCACAATTTGGGTTTGTTGTGAATTTTTAATATTATTAATGTTTAAAATATTGTCTGATAGTTTCAGACTGGAATATAACTGGCATCTTGTATTTTTTGAGACTCTCAACATTGTCAATAATAGTTTTAAAGGCCGATATCTCAATTTCCAATTTTATAATATACCATAACTTACAAACTCAATATCTTCGCTTAGGAATGTCCAATTTCATTGGGGAAAACGGCGTTGTGGGGCAAAATATCTTTATATTTAAGATATATGTAAAAACCTCAAAATTGATAACCTGCTCAAAAGTGTCTCCTTTTGACATGACACGTCACATATCTTCAATATGAAAGGTCACAATTTTCAAATGATGGACATCATTTCCTCCCAGTAGCATATAAGTACATAATCATTAGATTTATAAAATTTACTTTAACAAGGACTGTTAAATGTCAAAAATATAAAAAATACCAATTTTTAATAATTTGCTATAAAATTTGTATTAATATCACAAATTTCAAAAAAATTATTTGATATTACAAGGACATTACTTGTATTCAGAATGCAATTTGGTGTGTCTGATGTGCTCTCAGGTACCACAAAAATACTGCGCAAACATTGCTATCCGTTCCGTTAAACTACAATAAATTTATCACTGACAAAAAAGAATAGAAAGAAAAACCACTTGAATGGAAGCTTTGAATCTGCTGTTTAAATCCCTACTGGTTCTGATGATATAGTTTTCACTTTTTGTTTTACTTTTTTATACTCTCTCATTATTGTGTTTGTGCACCCATGTGTCATTTTCACTCAAACACTGAAAAAATGAAGTAATATTTTATTTCTAAATTAAACTTAAAAATAAACAACCACATCTTGCACTTTTTTGATACAAACACATTATAATGAGTACACCCTGAATTGATTTGAATAATATTGAATTGTTTTTCAGACCATACATAAAAGTCAAGATTCGGTAGCAGACTAATCAATAATACCGCTTGGTAAATTTGTAAACAAGCTTGCATTATATATGTTGCCAAGAAACAAAGTGGTTTGAATTTATACTTCAAAATTCATCTGATATATAATCAAGCCAAATAATCCATTTTGTCTTGAAAATTGATTTTTGTTTTTTACTTAGACTAACAAGGGCCTTTTAACAAATGCTAAATGTTACAGTAATCCAACATTGAATTTATAGGTGACCCGATCTGATCCACTCAGGCCAAAGTCGGAAATTTTGAAAATTTAGTTACTACCATTACTATCTTGCTCAGTATAATCAATCTGAAATATAACTTATTCTTTTATTGTGCTTATTTGTTTTTGCAGCATCTTCTTACGTAATTGTAAAGACTGCAAGTGTGTCATAGCGTGCCAACAATTCCGTACCAGAGATTGTCGTAACATGGATGTGCTTTTACATTGCGACAGTCAACCAATCATCGAAGCAACAACAAAGATAAGATTTGGATGTTTTCGTTATTATTATCCAGAGCTGCTTGGTAAGTACATTATTAAAAGGTGCGATGATAAGATATTGAAAACTAAACATTTAAACAAAATTCTGGAAAGGTGACGAAAAAACAACAACCCTGTCTTACAGGACCGACCGACCCAGATTTTGCATTTTGGACCCAGATTTTGCATTTTGGGAGATATTTTAAAATTTGGCGTAGGCCAAAATTTATTGATTTTGACATTTTCAAAATATGTTTGCAAAAAATTATAAAATTGTTGTCAGATTTGTTAAGCTTTCGGTGATATTTTATGGTTATTTTTGCCTCCAGAAAAAGAGAAAAATAAACCCAAACCGACCGACCCTACTTGAATTGAAAAGTCCATCTCCCCGTAATACAGAGCTGTTTTTCCAATCACCTAACCCTGGTTTTATCCAATCTAGTGGTGATATTGCCACTTGAAAATGTAGAGAATTCTAAAGCGCCGCTGGTGTAATGCATGGGCAGTTTAATTTGGGCACGCTTTAGGGCCTCTGGTGGGATCCATGGGCAACTCCCAAGCGTATCCAGGGGAAGTGCCCCCTGAAAGCTCATGGATTTTAAGCCTTATGATATGGCTTAGGCTGTCCTTGGACATGGTTTCTTGATTAACCCTAACGCCCTAGCTGCTTTTTGGCAAGGGGGGAAGGAATGAAGGAAGGAAGAGAGAAAGAAGAAGAAGAGAAAACTTTTTTTCTCGGGTGCGGTTTTGAACCACCGACCCTTCGGGCGCCAGACACGTGCACAGGCCTACCTTGCCACGGGGGTGTAGCTTTGCCGGCCAAGCTTTCCGTGACCAAATGACTGTTCGCATGATGACGCAATCGCATCACATGTGATACTTGCCTGTGCATATGCTTTGTGAACTGTGTTTTTTGTTGTTTGGTATGGTTAGGGTTAATCAAGGTACAAAAACATCTTTTTTCCCCCTTACTACATGTAGCTGCCGTGTGCCATTTGGAATGCCACTTCGCCATGTGTGTGTATACAATGTACGCCTCCAGTTGCGCAACCCTGATCTAAACAGGGGTGTGAGAGTTCCTCTTTCCAGCTGATTTCCTCGTTTTTTGTTGCCAAAATTTTACGCATTTTCTTTTATTTTCAGCCCATATTTGGCGTTTTTACCCTGATTTTACACTGTTTTTCAGTGTTTTTTAGTTATTCTCCTCGTTTTTGGTCTGTGGTCTCTCACACTCCTGTCTGAACCCCAAATATTTACAGTTCAAAGGTTCACTTTCCTGCACAGAATCGGCTCTACGAGTTTCATCCCGAGTCCAATAAGAACTAAGTTAGCTCTTTGTAATGTTAAAATTGTAATGTATGCCCCTTTTTAATTATAACCTGACGATTTTTATTTGCAGATCAATTTAAAAGTGCTGGTTTGAGTGTGTACAACAACACATGGAGTAACATTCATGACTTCTCACCAGTTCCAGGGGAAGATAACTGGACATTAATATCTCAGGTAACATGTGTATTTTTGTGTGGGCCGTATAAAATTAATATTTTGGTTCTCGTCCCCTCCCTCAATTTCTGGGATTTGTCAGATTTTTTTTATAGATTTTTCTATTTTTTTAGACATTGGAATGACTTATGAAATCTTCATACATATAAATAAGTTAATTAGAGAACAAGCATCACTTCCAAGTATTTTTGTGGTACTCTAGGGTTTATCTCTCAGAATTTCACATTAATTTTGAAAAAAAAAAAATGGGGCCTCATTTCCTCGAGCACTGTTGGAGAAGACCGAAAACTACTGACAATGCTAATTTTACATTGAAAAAAACCAAAAACACCTCCCTCCCTCATCAATTCATGAAAATCCTCTGGACGAGAACCAAACAATTAATTTTATACAGTGTATGTTGGTGTATGTAATTACCCACAAACATGATGCAAATTAAAGTTAACTTAGACCTGCAAAAGAGGACACATTTTTAAACGTAGACATACAATCCATATTTCTTTTTATGGGCAATGGACCAGAAATAACTAGTGATGTGGTCGACATGGCTTATGTCGACATAATGTCGACGTCGGCACGTATGCCGACATGTCGACATCAAAAAATCATGTCGACCAAAAATTTTTTTTTTTTTTTTTTTTTTTTTTTTAGTTTTCAAAAAAAAATATTTTGGCCAGAAAAGCAAGTTATAGGCCAAAACTGACTTGTTATTCAAGGTTTGAAACCAGAGAAATACTGCTACTAAAAAAAAAAAAAATGCCAATTTTTTTTTACAAAGTTGGATGAACTTGTACATTTTGATTACCTTTGCTTCTATTGAACAGTCAGGGACACATTGAATTAGTATGCATTGCTAGCTGTTCAATAGAAACAAAAGTAATTAAAATGTACAACTTTTTCAACTTTGTAAAAAAATTATTTTTTTTTTTTTTGAGTAGAAATATTAATAAGGTTTCCAACCTTGAATAACAAGTCAGTTTGGGCCTATAACTTGATTTTCTGGCCAAAAATATATATTTTTTTTTTTTTTTTTTTTTTTTTTTTTTTTTAGAATTTTTTTTTATGTCGACACACTGTCGACGTCGGTATACGAATTATATCGACATGTCGACAATAAAAAACGGTGCCGACCACATCACTAGAAATAACCCATAATGGGTTTGATTCAAAGTTCCCCCTTGTTACACTGTTCCACTATTGCCTGTAAATATTTATATTCATGTGTGAAAAAAAATCCTCAGTTGGTGGTAAGACAGAAACACAACATCCGTATTTGCATAAAGTTTGTTCGGCTTATAAAAGGCGACAAAAATAAGACTATTAGTGGGTTTTTAGCGGGTTCGCCGTCGGACAAGTTTAGAACTGTCAAGCTTTCGTCAGGAGTAGCTCTGACTTCTTCAGGACAAAGTACCTAAGAATGAGACATGTAGACCGCCCTTGTCTACTGATGACTCTGAAAAGAGCCGTTTGCTCACGGCATCTTTCGGCAAGAAAAAAGATTGCCCATGCCCATATTATCGCCGTCCATGCGGTACGCAAATAAACGGTTACCGCCCATCCCTAATACATTGAAAGCCCACGTAACTGCACGTAATGTAGCCCGAAATGGCAATTTTTTACATTCTTCCTAGAAGAAGATTTCACAAAGAGGTTGTAATGTTTTAGCTTAATTATAATATTTAAAGTGTTTACTTTACATTTTTTAATGAATCGTCCCGGGGCCAAAAAAAAGTGAAATGTATTTCATTCGAGCAAAATACACCATGTTAGGTGGTTTATTGTTTACTCTTGACAGCTGTTTGCAGCTGTTGTTGATTCACACCCAATTCAGCGTAATTGGGTGTAATATTGCGATAAATTGGGCGTTAATATTCATCGACGACGTTCGCAGACGTAACAGTAAACGTATGTGGGTGCACTATGTTCTACATTGGGCGGAAAAAGTGGACACTCGGGTGTATTCAGAGTCCGACTTCAGACGCACATGTGATGTTGTTTCTACGATTTTCTTCATGTAAATCCCAATTGATCCGTAAGTAAATCACACAATTAAGTAATATATATAGGCTTTTATTGTCTCAAAGTTTAACCATATTACTTTTTGAACGATCGTGGAGTGCACCAGGCCGGTTATAACGCTTGGAAAAGTGGGACATGTTTATAACTTGTTGACTTGTCCGGAAAGCTTATAATTTTTTTCTATTGACAGTGCAGTATCAGTATTGCAGCACAGTCAGTCAGCTGATCAATATTGCAAAACAATCACGGTAAGCTTTACAATGCGCAGGGCTGTCAACTTTTGGAATTGCTTGGCGTGAGACAAGCGGTGTACCGGGATTTGCCGACTCCAATGTTCATTTTGTACCATGTTCGAGAATGTGAATAGTGGGGGGTTAGCTCGTAAACGTAGATTGCCTGGCGATCGGAGTGTTATCGTCAGAGCACCTCGGACTAGTGGGGGGTAGGAGCAACAAATTATTCATGACGATGCGTGAGATTTTGCTCATTTTCCAGCTTTTAGCGTGAGATTTACTACCTAAGCGTGAGATTATACTACCTTGGGCTTGTCGTGAGAAAGTGACCCAGTGCGTGCAGCATGAGACTCATGGCCAATGCGTGAGAGTTGACAACCCTGAATGCGTACATCAGATGTGCATGCACTCTGCATGTGGGAAATACAGGAATAAGATTATGAAAATGGAGTAGAATTTATGAATAACCATTTCATGATTTACAGAAATCACACATGTTTACTGTCATGACTGTCTTACTTTGTCGATCAACGTCGACCCTGTAAACGTAAAGTCCTCCCGAGTTCTGTACGTCGGCCTGTATCAGGGGTAATAAATTTTAATACATATTTTCTTCATTATCTATTATCATGTTCGGATGCATGATGATGTAAGAATTGATTGAAAGACGTTAAGACGCTGCACTCACGTCATTCGTCACTGGCAGGCTGTCAACTCTCACGCATTGGCCGTAAGTCTCACGCATTGGGCCACTTTCACACCAAGGTAGTAGGCCTATAATCTCACGCCTAGGTAGTAAATCTCGCGCAAAAAGCTGGAAAATGAGTAAAATCTCATGCATCGTCAAAAATAATTTGTTGTCCCTTCACAGTGTCATGCTTCAGCGATTTCAGCTATATTTCGAATGCAATGGTCTCTAGCCTCGAATGTTATCAGTGAGCAAATTTGTGGCTAGAGTAGACTTTTGAGCAAGCCACGCCCTGTATGGAAGTCGATTGACAGAGACGGGAAAATTGTTGTTTAATGGGGGAGCTCTCTGATCAAGCCTTGAAATAAGCAGGCGCTGGGAGCAAATTTGCTCTCGTAAGGCCACCAATTGCTCCTGGTTCTTGTAAAATTCAGATGGACCAGGAGCAATTTTTCTAAAACAAATTGCTCCTGTTGCACTTGATGCAGTAGTACTGGTATGCTGTATTGTATATGCACAAAAGGGTTTACTATTTGAAAATTGCTCTTGTTTGTTCAGAAATTGCTCCTAGTTCTTGTAAAATCCCAGTGAACCAGGAACAATGTTCAGAAACAAATTGCTCCTGGTTCCAGTCTGCTTATTTCAAGGCTTGTCTCTGATACAAAGATGCCCAGCTCGGCATGGAAGTCGAAGGGGCCTATGGGGATTTGACGTACAGTTCCCTGTAGTTGCCAGGGTATCCGAGACCTGGTCATACAATTAGTAGCCCCATTGATGTTGATGAGGTACATTGTATACCAACAAAGAGTACAGTTTTTGCAGTTTATTTACCGTAACTATGTTCCATTTGCCACATTGTTATTTTCAGGTGTCATCCAATAATGGAAAGTTATAGTTGCCATTATACCAGAATAGGCCTACTGCAAATTGATGGAGTGTGATTACTACGTTTATGACTAAGTATCGGTATGTAAATGCAAGTTTATAATTAACAATGTGTTGCAATTAAAAACAATAATTCTAGACAACAACAACAAACAAAAAAACCTGTTCTACTGGGCCAACGGTCCCATGAGATTTTTTGTGGGTAAGAAATATAAAAAATCCTGACAGACCAGCCCTACAAAAGTCCTTCCGCAGTAGAGCAGGGTTTGTTGATGTTGTCGTCTAGAATTATTGTTTTAAATAGTTTGCAACACTTTATTGTAAACATGAAAAAGAAAAGGTGACTAAGGCATGCATTTTCGAGTTATTTTGTATCTGGGTACCCTACACATTTTTCGGGCAGGTAATCGGGTACCTGAAATTGCATAATTGTGTCCCTGGACCTAGAGCTAAATGTTAGGATCATTCATTGCTGATTGACCCCCCCCACCCCAAAAAAAAAAATCTACCACAACATTGTTTTTGTCAACCATGAATGATCGTCATATTAACTATTTAGCATAGGTCCAGGGACAAAACCAAGAAAATAAATAACATAAATAATATAAAAAAACATGCTGCTGACTCTCTTACCTGGGTAGTGAAATTTTGGTTGGGTACCTGGAAACCGGACCGAAAATGCATGTCTTAGCGGTGCCTCAACAATGGCAAAATGGGCCAGGAACATGAGCCTGGATCTTGTCAGGGACTTCAACATGGGGCCAGGACTTTGTAGGGATTCACCATTCAAAGAGTTCATCCTGTTTGGAAGTCAGTGGACAGCGACTAAGTCACTTGGGAAACTTCACCGTGCGCCGGGATTTAGTCGGGGACTTACCATTCGATAAAATGCCCTGCCCTGTGTAGAAGCTGGCAGGGCCTTGTGTTGGATTTGTAAATTTTCAAAATTAACACTGTCCATGTCCCTGTGTTGCCCAGGGGACAGTGCAGTGTTACAATAGAGAAGGTGCATTATACAAAGTAGATGAGGGAATATTAATAGAAGCATTAATGAAACTTCCATTGCATTGGTTAGATATGTTTGGGTTCTTACAGTATCGGTTTACAAGAAATTAACCAATTTCCATTTTTATCCTTTTCATTTACACATGATGCAGGTGTCCAGAATTTGATATTGATTCAGCATGAGTGTGGCTTGACATCGCTGTATTCCTGGACGCCATCGGGCACCGATCTGCTTTGTTACCAAAATGGGACTTGTTTGGTCTTTTAACAATACGAGCACAGTCAATTACAATCATGGATGTACATGTACCATTATGTGCAGGATCCATTCAACCAACTACTGGTGTATCAAACACAGAGCCATGTACACACAAATTCCATATTCTGGGCCATTTTTACATCATCGTTGGGCAGGAAAAACCTCATATGTGTCATTGGCCCTGAACATGTTTAAAGCAAAACCTCCTATGTAACCTCTTTGCAGTTTTGTTTTAAACATGTTCAAGGGCCACAAGTACATAGGAGGTTTTTCCTGCCCAGTGACGATATGTAATTATGTAAACATTATAAAAAATAAGCGCCCACCCAAAATGACTTTGTTACGCGCCCTGGGTTGTTAATGGAATGAATATGGTAGGAGAAAATTGTTCACAGTGGACAGATATGGTGGATTATTGAAAATTGTAAAATATTCCTGTTTCAAAGGAAAAATATTATAAACTATTAAAATTCAGTAACAAGTTAGACAATCTGTCTTCAGTTCCAGTTACATCGTACTTTGTGTCGTTCACCCACACGGTCTTTGTATACCATGTATACTGCCCTATACATGTGTGTATTGACACTGTCAGCTATGGTGGACTTCAGCAACCATACATTTAGCACCTACAGGAACAGAAGAATGGATGAGAAGACAACAAACCAATTTTATTTGAGAACATTATGGAGAAATAATGTCATATGCAAGTATACCCCAGTATGCTTGAAAAATGAATGTGCAGCAATTTACAATGCATGTATTATTGTACAATGCACTTTGAATTTAGTAAAGGGGAAATGAACATATCAACATATGTACACATATACACATACATGTGAACATATTGAGCTAAATCCTTGCTCCACAAATGCATTTAGATGGATCAAAGAAATACTGATACAACTTGTGTCAAAGTTTTTTCAGGAAAGCCCATGCTTTAAGGTAACCCACCACATGGGTAGCATCATGTGACTAAATTGTGCCAGCTGTTTTTTCAGGAATTTTTAAAATTCATTTTATTGAGCCACAATCAATGATAAAATTGGAAGACAAACAAATTGTGTATTTGTATCTTTAATTCTTTAGTGATTATTGCGATAAAATTGAAATTAAGAATTTGATTTCAATGTTCCGTACCTTTTACGCAAAGCTTTATGAGGCCTAAAATCTCGATAAATTCCTTCATTTATCAAGATTTTAGGGCTTGTAAAGCTTTACAAAAGGCCTAAAATCTCGCTTGAATTGAAATTGAGAAGTTTTAAAGCAATATTATAACATTTTCAAATAAAATAGATTAGCATTTCTTTGCCATAAAATGTTAGGTTTTACTGTCAGATATATCCCTTTTATTTTTGAGCGAACAACTACGGCAAAGCAAAGAAAATTGAATTTACTACCAGCGCACATATGTCGCTAATACGTACCACTCCTTCGGTCATGTTGTGGTACGACCCTTTGTTTGTGTATATCACCGCCCAAGCATACGCCGTGACGTACTGTGTGTTATGAACATCGTGTATGAATTCGACTAATAATTCTATCGTAATAATAAAGCGCCGGTTCCGGCGTTTTATTCAAAATCACGGATTTTGACAAAACTACAGCACTTAGAGTCTTGATCTTTGCAGAGTACATTGGTTAAATAAAGTACTATTTAATGGTGTAAAAAAAAGGAATTTTAAAAATTCAGTGAGGGCGTCTTCCTCAGCAAATGTTATAATATGGCTTTAATTGATTTTAATGTCCCGTAGCTTTTACCCAAAGCTTACGATGCCTAAAATCTTGAAAATCTTCAATGTGCCGTAGAGTTTACGGAACGTGGACAATTTTATCAAGATTTTAAGCCTCGATTTATTAGGCCTAAACTCTCGATAAAATTGAAATTGAGAATTTTAGTTGATTCCAATGTTCCGTAGCTTTTACGCAAAGCTTTACGAGGCCTAAAATCTTGATAAAATCCTTGATTTCAATGTGCCGTAGCTTTATCGGAATATTAAAATGGAGAATATTATCTAGATTTTAGGCCTCGTAAAGCTTTACAAAAGGCCTAAAATCTCGATAAAATTAAAATTGAGAATTTTAATTGATTCCAATATTCCGTAGGTTTTACGAAAAGCTTTACGAGGCCTAAAATCTTGATAAAATCTTTGATTTCAATGTGCCGTAGCTTTTACAGAACTTTGAAATCAAGAATTTTATCGAGATTTTAGTCCTCGTAAAGTTGGCCTAAAATCGAGATAAAATTGAAATTAAGAATTTAAATTGATTTCAATGTTCCGTAGCTTTTACATAAACTTTACGATGCCTAAAATCTTGAAAAATCCTTGATTTCAATGTGCCGTAGCTTTTACAGAACTTTGAAATCAAGAATTTTATCGAGATTTTAGTCCTCGTAAAGCTTTACTTGGCCTAAAATCGAGATAAAATTGAAATTAAGAATTTAAATTGATTTCAATGTTCCGTAGCTTTTACACAAAACTTTACGATGCCTAAAATCTTGAAAAAATCCTTGATTCCAATGTGCCGTAGCTTTTACAGAACTTTGAAATCAAGAATTTTATCGAGATTTTAGCCATCGTAAAGCTTTACTAGGCCTAAAATCGAGATAAAATTGAAATTAAGAATTTAAATTGATTTCAATGTTCCGTAGCTTTTATGCAAAACTTTACGATGCCTAAAATCTTGATAAAATCTTTGATTTCAATTTGCCGTAGCTTTTACAGAACTTTGAAATCAAGAATTTTATCGAGATTTTAGTCCTCGTAAAGTTGGTCTAAAATCGAGATAAAATTGAAATTAAGAATTTAAATTGATTTCAATGTTCGTAGCTTTTACGCATAAACTTTACGATGCCTAAAATCTTGAAAAATCCTTGATTTCAATGTGCGTAGCTTTTACAGAACTTTGAAATCAAGAATTTTATCGAGATTTTAGTCCTCGTAAAGTTGGCCTAAAATCGAGATAAAATTGAAATTAAGAATTTAAATTGATTTCAATGTTCCGTAGCTTTTACGCAAAACTTTACGATGCCTAAAATCTTGATAAAATCCTTGATTTCAATGTGCCGTAGCTTTTACAGAACTTTGAAATCAAGAATTTTATCGAGATTTTAGCCATCGTAAAGCTTTACTAGGCCTAAAATCTAGATAAAATTGAAATTGAGAATTTATTGATTGTTCCGTAGCTTTTACACAAAGCTTTACGATGACTAAAATCTTGATAAAATCTTTGATTATCAATGTGCCCTAGCTTTTACAGAACTTTGAAATCAAGAATTTTATCGAGATTTTAGTCCTCGTAAAGTTGGCCTAAAATCGAGATAAAATTGAAATTAAGAATTTAAATTGATTTCAATGTTCCGTAGCTTTTACGCAAAGCTTTACGATGACTAAAATCTTGATAAAATCTTTGATTTCAATGTGCCCTAGCTTTTACAGAACTTTGAAATCAAGAATTTTATCGAGATTTTAGTCCTCGTAAAGTTGGCCTAAAATCTAGATAAAATTGAAATTAAGAATTTTAAATTGATTTCAATGTTCCGTAGCTTTTACATAAACTTTACGATGCCTAAAATCTTGAAAAATCCTTGATTTCAATGTGCGTAGCTTTTACAGAACTTTGAAATCAAGAATTTTATCGAGATTTTAGTCCTCGTAAAGCTTTACTTGGCCTAAAATCTAGATAAAATTGAAATTAAGAATTTAAATTGATTTCAATGTTCGTAGCTTTTACACAAAACTTTACGATGCCTAAAATCTTGAAAAATCCTTGATTTCAATGTGTCGTAGCTTTTACAGAACTTTGAAATCAAGAATTTTATCGAGATTTTAGCCATCGTAAAGCTTTACTAGGCCTAAAATCGAGATAAAATTGAAATTAAGAATTTAAATTGATTTCAATGTTCCGTAGCTTTTATGCAAAACTTTACGATGCCTAAAATCTTGATAAAATCTTTGATTTCAATGTGCAGTAGCTTTTACAGAACTTTGAAATCAAGAATTTTATCGAGATTTTAGTCCTCGTAAAGTTGGCCTAAAATCGAGATAAAATTGAAATTAAGAATTTAAATTGATTTCAATGTTCCGTAGCTTTTACATAAACTTTACGATGCCTAAAATCTTGAAAAATCCTTGATTTCAATGTGCGTAGCTTTTACAGAACTTTGAAATCAAGAATTTTATCGAGATTTTAGTCCTCGTAAAGTTGGCCTAAAATCGAGATAAAATTGAAATTAAGAATTTAAATTGATTTCAATGTTCCATAGCTTTTACGCAAACTTTACGATGCCTAAAATCTTGAAAAAATCCTTGATTTCAATGTGCCGTAGCTTTTACAGAACTTTGAAATCAAGAATTTTATCGAGATTTTAGCCATCGTAAAGCTTTACTAGGCCTAAAATCTAGATAAAATTGAAATTGAGAATTTATTGATTGTTCCGTAGCTTTTACACAAAGCTTTACGATGACTAAAATCTTGATAAAATCTTTGATTTCAATTTGCCCTAGCTTTTACAGAACTTTGAAATCAAGAATTTTATCGAGATTTTAGTCCTCGTAAAGTTGGCCTAAAATCGAGATAAAATTGAAATTAAGAATTTAAATTGATTTCAATGTTCCGTAGCTTTTACATAAACTTTACGATGCCTAAAATCTTGAAAAAATCCTTGATTTAAATTGATTTCAATGTTCCGTAGCTTTTACGCCAAAACTTTACGATGCCTAAAATCTTGATAAAATCTTTGATTTCAATGTGCCGTAGCTTTTACAGAACTTTGAAATCAAGAATTTTATCGAGATTTTAGTCCTCGTAAAGTTGGCCTAAAATAGAGATAAAATTGAAATTAAGAATTTAAATTGATTTCTATGTTCCGTAGCTTTTACGCAAACTTTACGATGCCTAAAATCTTGAAAAAATCCTTGATTTCAATGTGCCGTAGCTTTTACATAACTTTGAAATCAAGAATTTTATCGAGATTTTAGGCATCGTAAAGCTTTACTAGGCCTAAAATCTAGATAAAATTGAAATTGAGAATTTATTGATTGTTCCGTAGCTTTTACGCAAAGCTTTACGATGACTAAAATCTTAATCAAATCCTTGATTTAAATGTGCCGTAGCTTTTATCGAGATTTTAGGCCTCGTAAAGCTTTACTAGGCCTAAAATCGAGATGAAATTGAAATTAAGAATTTAAATTGATTTCAATGTTCCGTAGCTTTTACATAAAAAACTTTACGATGCCTAAAATCTTGATAAAATCTTTGATTTCAATGTGCGTAGCTTTTGCAGAACTTTGAAATCAAGAATTTTATCGAGATTTTAGTCCTCGTAAAGTTGGCCTAAAATCGAGATAAAATTGAAATTAAGAATTTAAATTGATTTCAATGTTCCGTAGCTTTTACGCAAAAACTTTACGATGCCTAAAATCTTGAAAAAATCCTTGATTTCAATGTGACGTAGCTTTACACAGAACTTTGAAATCAAGAATTTTATCGAGATTTTAGCCATCGTAAAGCTTTACTAGGCCTAAAATCTAGATAAAATTGAAATTGAGAATTTATTGATTGTTCCGTAGCTTTTACGCAAAGCTGTACGATGACTAAAATCTTGATAAAATCTTTGATTTCAATGTGCCGTAGCTTTTACAGAACTTTGAAATCAAGAATTTTATCGAGATTTTAGTCCTCGTAAAGTTGGCCTAAAATCGAGATAAAATTGAAATTAAGAATTTAAATTGATTTCAATGTTCCGTAGCTTTTACGCAAACTTTACGATGCCTAAAATCTTGAAAAAATCCTTGATTTCAATGTGCCGTAGCTTTTACAGAACTTTGAAATCAAGAATTTTATCGAGATTTTAGGCATCGTAAAGCTTTACTAGGCCTAAAATCTAGATAAAATCCTTGATTTGTAATGTAAAATTTTATTTGCTAAGACTAAAATCTTGATAAAACTGAAATGAAGAATTTTAAATAACTTAATAGCCAGCCACCCAGCATTTCCACTGTGTATAGATTAAGCTTACCTACATGCTGATGTTACAGTCAATGTAGGCTAGTGTATAAATCACTGTAGAAGTCCAGATTTAAAATAAAATATAAAATAAAAACACTCGAAAATGTCTCAAACGTGTTTATATTACTAAAATTTGTGAAATAGTATGGCTATTCTGACACAAAAACCTAAACGGTTTCAACAATCAGACGTGTTTGTATGCACTGTGGTGGTCTTTACACTGCGCCGTAATCATGGCTGCGGTGACATGCATAACACGCGCTGTGTAATGTAGATATGCGAATTGCCCCGTACTATAATGGCGATTTCATGCGTAAATACTGAACAAATCATGCCAAATTTAATCATCTTGAAGTTCTGTCCCCGGCGCACTTTTAGTATTATTGGAAAGTGTGTAGTGTTCTTTTCCATTTCCATACCACACATTCATATTTCTTTGTTGTTTTTTCTTTAAATTGATGAAATTCTGTACACTATTCTCGGTAAATTGAAAATGTTAATATTGTGCGCGCTATCGGCGGAAAACACGTCTGTCAGCGGTATGATTTCAACGCACAATTAATAATTTGTTTAACTCTTAATATTTATTATATAGCAATTTTACAGCAAAATAAAGTTATTACTACATGCAAATTGCAACGTTAGGTAATTATTTATTTTATTCTTTGAGTTTGATGCATTTTTCCATCTGCCATTTTGTGCTTTCGTTCGTTTTTTCTTGGGCTGCGGGGAGGCCCTTGTTTACGTCATTTGTGTGACGTTACAGTAGTGCTTTCGCGAAATCCCTTACTGGAGGAAACAATTCACTCACCAATAAATCCAAATACTTTATTATCGAAAATGCGTGTATTGGCGATGCCGTGTGCTGAAGACTGCCCCTTGTCAACAGAAACTAGCAGATCTCGCCTATCTGCTGATTTTGTAAGTTTTGGTGGCTCTGAAAAGAGCCGTTCAATGAAGACTGCCCCTTGTCTACAGAGAACTAGCAGATCTCGCCTATCTGCTAATATAAAGGTTATAAATAAGACTCATATTGATATAGAATGGCATGCATGCTGTTGGGCGCAATGCTTACGTTAGTTGTGTGTTGCGTAATGCGTAACTGGCACATGCTTATGTGAATTTACGCGGGCGTGAGTTGGGACTTTATTGATGCGCACAATAACAAAAGCTGAATAATTTTATAAACCGAACCAATTTTAGTACTACACTTAGTACTACACATAGTCCCCCATACATGTAGTAGATTGCGATTACATGCAGAGGGAGTTTACATGTATGTAATGTGTATACATGTATATATCTCCATGCACATGCCCATAATGTGTAATTTGTTCTTCTTTAAATACATATTTAGGATTCCAGAAAATTTCAAATAGCTGAATGTTACATTTTAAAATCTGATACATATATAATATCAAGCACCCAATCCAAATTTGGAAGTAAACTGAAAAACAATTTTACTTCATCAAATGTGGTCTCTTGATTTTTCTGCAGAAAACCTGCAAAACTACTTTTCTGCTATATTGCGCTTTTCTTACATTTTCATTATTCATTACTACTTGTCGGCAGGATTTTAAAATGGAAGATTACGTGCCAGCTCCAAGCTCAGAAGAGTTTTCCAGTATGAAGATCAGCACAGCCCCTGATGATAGCGTAGTGCCATTTACACAGGGAAACAAGAGGAGAAAAGCTGAACAGGTCAGTTGGGTGATGCCCTATAAATGAAAGTCTTATCGTAAGGATCCTGACCCGTCCCCTCTCCCGGATATATTTTCTTTTGTTTTGGTTTATTTCTTATTTAACCTGGGACACTCTATCAGTTGAAAATGTGTGAAATGTTGAAAAGTTTCACTTAAAATCATAAATACTAAGAAGTACGATTGTGAACAAAAAGTCCTTTTGGATGAAAATGGAAGCGACCGGTCAAACCTATTTGCATTTATATAAAAAAAATCATCCAAAGAATGATTGAGGGAAAACGCAAGAGAGGTAGATCTGTAGCTAGCTGGCTTGACGTCATCAAGATTATCACAAGTCTGAGCATCACAGAGGCTACTAGGGCTGCTGCTGACCACATTCGATGGTATACTGTCATACAAACGTACCACACCTGCATATGTGTATGCAATGTGACCTTAGAGAGAGATATGCCTTTTTATAAGCAGGTTGTATAATGTTTGCATCTCTTGAAATGTGTGTATACTTTATTATTTCCAAAGCAGCTTATTATGACTAAAAAGTAATTTCCATATAAATAGTATATTTATTGATTGGTTTCTTTTATTTTGACTTAGGCCTGCCTTGTTGTGTTCTTCAAAGATGATGGATCAGAAGAAAGGATCAGGAATTTTGTCAAAGGAATAACAAAGGAGGTGAGTGTGGTATATACACTAAGCAGGGATGTGAGAGTTCCTTGTTTCCGTGGATTTCCGCGTTTTTTGACTCCCTAGCCCTAGCCCAGCCATTTTATTTATCAAATTTTGGATCCATGTGTCTGCATTGTTATGAAGATTATATAATTTCCACCGATCATGTGCATTGTGCATTTTATATGAATGAGACTAAATTGCCGGTTATGGAAAAAAAAGAGACAGAGAAGAATATGAAAGTATTTTGCATACAATATTGGACTAGGTTCTTGCATATACTGACAACTGTTACAAGCTGGCTAGAAGCTCAATTATACATTAATTAGTTTTTGTCAGAGAAGAACGGCACGATTGTGCGTCACTTCGTTGGTCGGTGGCGCCCTTGAAGTGAACACAAAGCGCCGCGTATGTCGCTCATTAACAGGGCGCTCACATCAATCTGAGCAAGGGACTGCCGTTCTTTTCTGAAACCCAGTGTAAAGTCCGATGTATACTCCACTTCGCGACCGCGATTTCGCAGGCCGCGAAGTAATTTGAGCTGAAATTTTATGAATTTCGTTCGCAGAGCAGGTTTCTTCGCTTTGCGGAGAGTTGGATTTGGTTCAACTTTTGGGGGGTAGGCCAGCGAAGTTTCTATATGAAAGCACAGAGCGGGCAACAATTCTTTGCGATACTCAGCGATATTTTGATGAAGTATACATGAAGTGGAGTATACATCGGACCTAAGGAGGCAAACTCAGTTTTATGTTGTCTGATATATCCCCATGATGAGACCCAAGGATGGGCAGTACGTTATTAAATGTAACCAACTATCAGGGCTTGGCAATATCTAATCCTATTAACAATAACCAGCGTTCGAAATTTTGGTTGTCCGGTTGCCCGGGACAACTAAAAAAGTCGCCGGACAACCAAAAATACTGATTCGGTTGTCCGCCGGACAACCATAAATCTAGCCAAAAGTCACATTTGTAGGCCTACGGACAACCAAAAACTTAGAGACAACCAGAAATTGTAATCTGGTTGTCCGTGGGACAACCATTTATTTTTCCTAAATTCGAACACTGACAATAACCATTGATACTTGTCACACATTTTTGCAGGGTTCCTGTACATTAGTGCAATCTAAAGAAATAGAGATAGACGGGGATGATACTACTCGTTTATTCGTAGAAGATCAACAACTAGCAGATGCAGCTGGAAAAGGTAGGTGTAGGCTGCAATGAGCTATTCCATGTAAAATCCACACTACCCCTGTAAGAGATTTAGCTAAAGTCTTAGTGCCAGCTTGGCTGAGCTTCACTTCTTTATTTATAATATATTTTCTCAGGTATGTATCCTCTGCAGACCTGAAACTTTTCCTCTTTTTAGCAGATTTCCTCTTTTTATTCCTGAAATTGACCCATTATTTGTTATTTTCAGCCCAGTTTGGGCTTTTTAGCATGATTTTGCGCTATTTTCCTTTTTTTAAACCATTTTCCTCTTTTTCACAAATGGTCAGTTTCGAGTCTACCGCTGTGATCTTCGCATTTAATATAATATTCAATGTCTCACATTGACTGATGTCTTGCTAAAGTTTGTTCGGTTTATATAAGGCGGAAAAAATATGACTCATAACAACGCGTATTGATATAGAATGGCATGCACGCAGTTGAACGCAATGCTTACGCTAGTTTCGCAATGTGTGACTGGCGCACGCTTATGTGAATTTATGCGAGCGTGAGTTGGGACTTTATTGACGCACGCAGTAACAAAAGCCGAATAATTTCTGCCTTATATGAGCCGAACAAACTTTAGGATAGGCCGCCCTCTCTTAATAATTGACATTTACATCTGTTGCTTTTTTTCTTCCAGGTCCAGTAGTAAGTCTTGAATACAGTGGTGCTAATGCCGTCCAGGTATGCCAGGACGTGTTACAACCCCTCATAGGGGAATCAGTGGTCTTTGTCTCAACAGCAGATGAAGCTGGTAACAAGGTCATGGAGAATTGGAACAATCATCTGGAATGCCAAATGGGCATGTGATATGGTACAAGATTAATACTTAAACAATGGCCTATTCCATTTAAAATCCACACTCCCCTGTGGAAGATTGTGGAAATATTTTCCACAGAGGGAGTATGAATTTCAAATGGTATGAACACATTAGGCAGCTCTAATTGAACTTCATATACACCCTCTGAGAAAGATTCAACCTGAATCGTTCACAGAGGGAGGGTGAGTTTCAAATGGAGCTGCCAAATGTATTCATTCCATTTGAAATGCATACGCCCTCTGTGGAAAATATTTCCAAAATCTTCCACAGTGGGAGTGTGAATTTTAAGTGGAAGAGCCCAACCAATTTCTTCATTCCATAAGTCTTATCATGAGATGGCAATTCACTACACTGACAGTCATAAATTAATGTCTGTACTATGTCTTGCCTTGATGGACTGGTTGTGCAAACCTGTTTGCAATATGATCTTTTCCATATTAATCTATGGATTATACATCTAGCAATTCCCATCATGTTTTAAAGGAAAGTCTGACATCCTCTACGCAGCAGGGAAACATGTTGTATGGTAATGAAATGGTGTCTACCAAAATGTTAAGATGTAATTATTTTCTTTTTGTAAGATTGTTTTTGTAATTTTAAGTGCCAAATGGTACCTCTTTTGATTTCTTTTACTTTTGCATTTGTAATATTAACTGAAATTACTGATTGGCTGGTTTGATGCATAAACATGATTTGTGATATTTTTGACTTTGTATTCTACACACACATCCACTATATATGGAAGACACAGGTGAAATAATTCCTGCTGAATATCTTACAGCATGGCCATCACAGGAAAAACCAAATGTGCAAGTTAGGGTCAAACTGACCATGTATTAGTCCTATAAGGTACAGGACATGGTGGATGGCCTAGAACATAAGACCCTAAATGTAGGAGTATTCATGCGTTCAAGGGGAAACTTAACTACTACTCATCAGGGCTGGAAAAAATGTGGACGATTTTGGAAATATCTTCCACAGGGGGAGTATGAATTTCAAATGGAGTGAATACATTAGCAGCTCCATTTGAAACTCACCCTCCCTCAGTGGAAGATTCAGGTTGAATCTTTCTCAGAGGTTGTATGAAATTCAAATGGAGCTAGCTGCCTATATGTGTTCATTCCATTTTAAATTCAAACTCCCCCTGTGAAAGATACTTCCAAAATCTTCCGCAGGAGTAGTGTGGATTTTAAATGGAATAGCCCAATTCATTCGAGAAGGTGAAGAAATGCAAATGTCAATTGTGCCTTCTATATGAACTGATGGCAGTGTAATTTTTATCTAAATCAGTCCATAATTTCATCTGTGTCTTCCACAACATGGTGCAGAAAGCATCTGACACGACCCATTATTACAATATGTATATCTTAAGCTTATTAAGTTTCTGTATTGTAAACTTCCATGCTTGTATACTTGTTTATGATTGGGCTTATATTTCTGTAACCTTTGACAAGCGCATAATACTGTGATGTTGGAAAGCTAACAATACGTACAGCGCAAAGTTCATTCGTAAATTTCCACTCGCAACAGCATATCGCCTCAGCAGCCAATCAGAGACAAGTGCGCTTCAATGCAGTAAATGGGTGATGTACGCTTAAGATACGCTTTCGTCAAAAGTTTACAGGAAAAGATTATAGCAGTGGAGTGTTCAAAATGCTTTTATTTAACTCTCAAGCTCAGCATCATACTATAATGGCATGATGCAGTGGATTATACATTGTGTGTAGGTTACTGCTGATGCGCAAAGACTGCACATATGATTGACCTCCAGGTGCCTGCTTTTTACTTCCTGGCAGAGCTGCCATAGCAGGTGTATTTGTATTATTTACCCATTTAACATTGAATAGACAGGCATGTATGGTTTCCTACATGTAACATAACATGCCATACTTGCATGGTTATCGGTAGCGTAACTTAGAGTTATTTTGTTTCTTATAGCAGGGACCGTGTATAAAGGGACTGGAAACAGGATTATTGATAGCTATTGTCAAGCTATTGTTATCAGATTATCTTTTACGACCTTCGATTATATGCGATGTTTGAATTTTATTATTTACTCATGTTGCCCTACAAAATATCAAAAACACATCAAAATATTCCAATATCTTTTAAAGTAAATGTCAAATTGTGTAAAATGTCTATCCTTTGTCAAACACAATTTCTGTGTAGCATGGAGAATCATTTGCACAGGATTTTGGAGACAAAATGTGATAATTTAGTGGTGATACAGAATGCTAGAACAAACAAAATTATATTTTTTCTGGAATGTGTACACCGTACGCTTGGTATTCCTACTGATTTCGATACTGAAATAATTCTTAAGATGATGTTCTTTGAAGATTTATGTTGGCATTTCTAGAGTATGTCATTATAGGCAAACATGTAGGCTCATCTCGCAATGTACAAGACAAGCCACGCGCTGTGTTGTAACTGTGCTTGGATTCATACCAGAGTCTATTGATCAACATATTATTCATGCTTGCTCAACTGAGAATAATTTGTAAACCAGCAACTCGCATGGTACAATGGGTGGAAGCCGTTTCCAGTCCCTCCATACAAGGTCCCTGCTTATAGCAATTGATAAGTTGCCCCATAACTTGATATGAACCAGAAGTTCATGAGGTCTGCAGGGTTACAGTGTTTGGCAGAGAAGAACGGCAGTTCTTTATATTTTGAGAGCGTACACAGCATAAACATGGAAGTGTGGTTCTGATTGGCTGATTCAATCGTCTGACAATCGTTACAATAGACCGATAATCTCAGTTATCTGATTGGCCGAAAATGTCGCTCATGAACAGGGCGCTCGAGTCAATCGGAGCAAGGGACTGCCGCTCTTCTCTGAAACTAGTGTAATAAGTGATGTTTAAAAACACTTGGAATTGAATATTTTCAAGATTAAGACTCATTTCCATTGATTGTGTTACACATATGAAGAGCTTAGTTTCAAAACCCCTTACATCCACTTGCCAAATCACTGATATATGGGGGTTTGCAACAAAAGCAGTTTTTGGTGGGATGCTTGGGTGAGCTGCTTTTGTTGAAAACTCCCTTATATCAATGATTTTTTTGATGATTTTTTGATGTGTTCTCAAAATTCGGCAAGTGAATGTAAGGGGTTTTGAAACTATAAGCTCTTACATCTCAAAAGTCAGTCAAAATTAATGTGAAACAGTGTTATTATACATGTTAAGTTTAAATTCAACAGGGTTGGCTCAGTATTGGACAGTGACTACCGCTACATGTATTTATTATATATTGATTTTAAACTGTAAATATTAAGCAACGTATAAAGATATTTTCATCATTTTTGTGTCTTCTATGTATAAGTTTTTTTGTGCATTCAGTAAGATTCACAGTATAGTGTGTCTCATCTGAAGTTGAGAATAACGCCATGTTTGATTTCACATTGGCAGATTCCAATAAATGCGTTTGAGTTGAGTTACCACCGTATGGAAAAATCATGTTTCTACGCATGTGTATACGCCCCGCAGGATTAAGTTAGGGTGTGCAATTCAAATCTGCCGCTATAAAATCCAGCATGGGGTTACTCTCAACTTGAGATGAGGCACACTATATAAAATTCTTTACATTCCCTTCCCATGAAGTACAATGTTAGTCTCATGCAACAAAATTGTTGCCATTGGGCTATTCCATGTAATATCCACATTCCCCCTGTGGAAGATTTTGGAAATATCTCCCACAGGGAGAGTATGAATTTCAAAAGGAATGAACACATCAGCTGCTCCGTTTGAAACTCGCTCTCCCTCTGTGGAAGATTTGGGTTGAATCTTTCTCAGAGGGTGTATGAAATTCAAATGGAGGTGCTAATGTGTTCATTCCATTTAAAATTCATACTCCCCATGTGGAAGATATTTCCAAAATCTTGTACAGGGGTGGTGTGGATTTTAAATGGAATATTGTTGAGATCTACTGGAATGTAGTTCGGATATAAAAGGTATCTAGCATGAGTAAACTCTGAAATTACAGGTTCACATTTAGTTAAGGTGGTACACACCCTGTGGTAAATTTGTGACTATTTTTGCATTTTCTCAAAACTAATAACACACTGGTAACAAAAGTTATGTATATTATTGGGGCAAGGAATCCAATTACTACACTGAAATTTCAGTGACACAAGACAAGCGGTTCAGTATATATGATAGGAAATGGGGTACATTCTTGCGGTACCTCTTTTCTTATCATAAATAACGAACCGCTTGTCTTGGGTCACTGAAATTCCAGTGTAGTAATTCGATTCCTTGCCCCTATATATAACTTTTGTTACCACTGTGTTATTAGTTTTCAGAAAAATGCAAAAATAGACACTAAATTTATCGAGGGTGTAGTACCCCTTAACTGGCATTCATTTACTGTCATATATACAGCCAGAGTGCCGACTGTTGATTTTCATGGAGCTGTGATGGACAAAAGGCAGTGCATATTGCATAAACAGTCTTTTTATGATTTCAGCAAATGCAACCTTGATGCTCATCATTTCTATTCACCATGATCATTGAAGTGGTAGAAAATTGAATAGCAGTGTGTATTGCACAACAGAAATGAATGCATACCAAATCTTTTGAGTCAACTTTGCCCATGTTTTGATGGAATGAGCTCATGTCCGAGGTACTCTGTCTCTTGATGAGCTATATTTTATTATGTCTGTGGCAGTGAATTTGAAATGTGTCTTCTTTAAGTTTCAAGTTGTTGTTTCAAAGCTATAAACATAATCATGCATTGATACTTCAATGTCTTCTGTTATGTACAGTTAGGATCACTATGAAATGTTTTGATATTGTAAGCATACTAAGCAAACATATATATAATCAAATGCAGTAAACCTTTGACGAGCGCGTATTAAAAATATACATCGCGTATTTACTGCGTTGGACGCACTTGTCTCTGATTGGCTGCTGAGGCGATCTGCTGCTGCAGAGTGGAAATTTATGAATGAACTGTGCGCCGTACGGGTTGTTAGCGCCGAATTTGCAACATCACGGTAGTCGCGCTCGTCAAAGGTTTGCTGCATTTGACTATATAGGTACTGTTGGCTGTTGCTCAAACAACAAATTACCTTGTATGAGGCAGTTCAATTTATTTCTTTCTTTCATTGCTCCTCATTGGTTAATTACATGATATAAATCATCTGAGTAACGAATCAGAATTGAGCTTTTAGATCTCTTGGCCATTTCAAGCTTAATCCCACTCAGCCCTACTGACTATTGTTACCATCTATGATTGGTTCAATACATGATATGGGCTTCTTTGAAACCAATCAAAATCATTCTCAGAGGCCGATAATTCTGCTAGTAGTGCCCATTGGACTAAAGGATATAAGAGTATGATGTAAAAGTAGATATTCTGGTTAAGTTATCACTTGAAAGTCTAAATTTCATGAGTTGATGAGGAATTTAATTTTGTAAATAATACAATACAAGTTCCTTTTTGCCTCAAGGGACATCGAGAATGTTTTCTTTTATAAATAAGTGAATTGATCAGTAGCTTGACTAGCTTGGTAATTCTTGTTTCCTTGACCAACTTGAGGGCAAATCAACTTGTAATCATATAACCTCAATTACTAACTTGCTCCATTGCAACTCTTGCACAGTACTTCGCTGATGTAACATAAGAGTGTACACATACTAAAATCTCATTACAGCAAATTAAAACACAACCATGACCAAAATCAACCTAAACTCGCATATAATATTGCATGATTTTGTAACAGGAGTTTTTTAAGTCCACACCACATGCTAGCTAAAAGCAAAACCAAAAAAAACCTTGTATATGTATTCATAACCTTGTAATATGTATTCAAAACCTTGTATAGTACATGTATGTATTCAAAAGCTTGTAGAATTTCTTATCATTGTTCAAAAAAAGCTTAGCATGAGACCAAAATGATTTTGCTCCAAAATATATGTATTCTTATGTACATTTAAAGATAATCAGTACTTTATGTTTAATATGTGTCTTCTTTCTTTTCTTTTTTTCTCAAAAGAAGCAAAATCACAAGATATTAGATTTTATTTTCTTACTCCTCTGCTTCAAACCCAATATATTCCCTTGCAGACTGTAATAACTTTTTGATAAGACGACGAAAAAAAGAAACTCTGTTCTACGGGCGGACGGACCTTTCAAGTAGGGTCGATCGGTCTGGCTTTTTAAAAAATTTTAAATGACCCAAAAAATCATCAAAATCTGTCAATATTTTGCGATTTGGGAAAATACAAAAAAAACAACTTTGTTCCTGAAATTTTCTAAATTTGGGTCGGCATTCATTTGTACAGGAAAAATTTGTTTCCCAATTTGTTCAAAATCTGAGTCGGTCGGGCCGGTAGAACAGGGTTTTCTTTTTTCGTCGCCTAATGTATTTAATTGATTTTTTTTACAGTGTAGATTCTTATTTATGGGTTTAGAATCAAATTTCAAAATTGATTGCTCTGAAAAGTACTTGTTTGAAATTGTTTACAAAATTAGTATTAATTGTGCACGTATATATCTTTACCAAGTAAAAATTTGTCCATTATGGTCAATTTTTGCAGACTGAATAATGAACAAAAATCAAAATTGACCATTGTCAACATAAGAGTCATCGTGATGGTGTCGCATAGGCTTTTATTTTATGAGACCGGCAGAAAACTGGTTGTAACCATTAAATTAAACAATGTTGGTTTCATTGTGCGTGTTTCTACTGGGGAACGGTTGGCGGGTAATGCGGTTTAGTTTAGAGTGTTACCCGTTAATGTGCTTAGTGGAAACAGATCGGTTCAGAGTGATGCAGTGTGGACACCCGGCAACCGTGATCCACCTCTTGAGGTAGATCATATGGTGTGACACCCGGTATTTCTGCCAGTGGAAACACGCCGGTTAACGGTTGCTGGGTGTTGAACTTCTTTTATGTACATTTTATGTATCACATCGTGACCTTAAAAGCAGTTTGGAGGTCAGGAAAACAGTTTCAGTACTTCCGGTACACACCACATACCTTATTTTAAGCATCAGTAGGAACGTGGTGGTTGTTGCCTGAATCGGATTGTGAGTTACCAGGTAATACCGGGTAAAAATACAGAGTGATCAGTGTAAACATGCAGAATGTCCTGTCCTGTCCTGGAATGACCTATAGGTTTATGTTCTACTAAGTTTAGACATACGGTGTTAACTCCTCTAGATCACATATAGAAGCATGAAAGTTCATCTGTGTCGCTAGATATCATAAATTGTTTTTTGATCCTATCGTGATGTACTTTTTAAACACATTTCTTGTTTTCACTAGAATCTAGTTGCTTGAGACCAATAGTGTAATCTTGAAGTAACCATTTGTGTCTTAATTTAATGCTGTAATGTTTAATTCAGCCTAATTTGTTTATTTATCATGTTGCTTTATGTATTGATTTTTTATTATTAAATGCTTTTGTAATATAATTCTGTAAATGTTTTGTGCATTTAAAATGTAAAGTTTGTACATTCAAGTATTAGGTATTTTATATGTATATGATATGGTCCTTGTAAAATATATAATAATGTAAAGTGTGCAATAGGCATGAGAGTGTATTGTGGTCTTCCAGTTGAAATCCATATACCCCAATGGAAGACATGACCTTAATTGCCCACACATAGGGTGTGAATTTCAAATGGGTTTACTCTGAATGGATGACTCTATTTGAAATCTACACTCACTGTGTGTGAGATTAAGGTGGTACTACACCCCAGATAAATTTGTGTCTATTTTTGCATTTTTCTCAAAAAACAATAACACACTGGTAACAAAAGTTATGTATATTATAAGGGCAAGGAATCCAGTTACTACACTGGAATTTCAGTGACTCAAGACAAGCGGTGCGTTATTTATGATAAAAAAAGAGGTACCACTAGAATGTACCTCATTTCTTAACATATATAACATATGTTCCCACTTTTTAAGATTCACTTTGCATCGGCCAGTACCAGCTCTCAATCTGTTGAGGCATTTCCATTCAGCCCAGTTTGATTTGGCACAATAGATGTGGGACTATTTGCGTAATTAGGCTGGTTTTTGAGAAATTTACTGTGGCATAAGTTAAAACATTGGGGATGTTTTGCTTATTGTACTGAATAAGTTGCAAGATGGCAATTGTCAAAATTTATTGCTATCTAAAACCTGTGTTTAACCAGTTTACACAAGTTTTCAAGTTTATTTTTGGGCCGTCTCTTAATTCTCATGCCTGTTGCATAAATCAAAGATGTAAATTCTAAGTATTATCTTCACCTTGATGTTTATACATGGTACTACACAACATTTAAAATATTGTCTTGCACATGTTTTGAGTATGTAACCTTTATTTGTATGATTTGTTTTGTACTGTTATAAATGCATTATTATAGGCAATGCCTTTGAGATCAAGCCTTTAAACCGTATCCAATCATTGGCTTATCATGAAAATAAATATTAATTTTGAATATATTCTTGAAGGTGAGTGGAATGGCAGAAGCCATTCTTTTCCAGTTTTAACCATTTAACTAAAAAAGTACAGTGTACTTCTTTAAGGGATGGGGTATGAACGTTTGGACAGTATTTATTGTGGGACATTAGAGCACATCAGACATATCGAATTGCATTCTGAATCGAAGAATGTCCTTCTGATATCAAATAATTTTGATTTTTTTGAAATTGGCAATGTAATACACATTTTATGGCAAATGATTAAAAATTGATATTTTTGATATTTAACAGTACTCGAAGTACATTGTAAACTTTATAAATCTGATGATTTATAATTAAAGTGTATGAAGATCCATATTTTCAATATGAAAGGTCAAAATTTTCAATTAATCGTCGGCTTTTCCTCCCAGCTACATACACTTTAAGAATATATCATTAGATTTATCAAATTTACTTAGAGGACTGTTATATATCAAAAATGTGAAAAATATCAAATTTTAATAATTTGTCATAAAATTTGTATTATATCGTGAATTTCAAAAATGAAAATTATTTGATATCAGAAAGACATTCTTCGTATTCAGAATGCAATTCGATATGTCTGATGTGCTCTCATGTCCCCCAAAAAATACTGTTGAAATGCTCATTCTAGATCCCTTAATATTTATACATATCTTACAGTAAATGAGTTAAGGGAAGGGGTATGAACGTTTGGGCAGTATTTATTGTGGGACATTAGAGCACATCAGACCTATCGAATTACATTCTGAATACGAAGAATGTCCTTCTGATATCAAATAATTTTGATTTTTCGAAATTGCAATGTAATACACATTTTATGGCAAATCATTAAAATTGATATTTTTGATATTTAACAGTACTGAAGTAAACTTTATAAATCTGATGATTTATATTTGAAGTGTATGTAGGTGGGATGAAAAGCTGACGATCAATTGAAAATTTTGACCTTTTGTATTGAAGATATGGATTTTTTTTCCCAAAACACCAAAAACAAATAGGCCTTTTTGGTAAAAAATCCATATCTTCAATATGAAAGGTCAAAATTTTCAATTGATCGTCGGCTTTTCCTCCCAGCTACATACACTTTAAGAATATATTATTAAATTTATAAAATTTACTTCGAGGACTGTTATATCTCAAAAATGTGAAAAATATCAAATTTTATTAATTTGTCATAAAATTTGTATTATATCGTAAATTTCATAAAATGAAAATTATTTGATATCAGAAAGACATTCTTCGTATTCAGAATGCAATTCGATATGTCTGATCTGCTCTCATGTCCCACAAAAAATACTGTCTAAACGCTTTCATTCCAGTTCCCTTAAGGAAGCCAATAACCGCATTCATGTTTTCATAGGTCTTGTGATTCTTGAGTTAAGGCCAGTTATAAAATTTAAAGTTTTGGGAATTTTCAATCTCTGGCTCCTGAGAAAAATCATGCACATGGGGGCAGAAATGACACCAATTAAATCAAACCTTGGGATCTCCTTTTTAGAACCCTCTTGTGTGTCATCTTTATTTGTCTCAATATTTGAGTGCAAACACTGCTAGGTTCGTGATTTGTTCATCAAAACTTGGGACATTTTTAGCATTAACATTAGCTTTCTTATCCTGAAGCAAATGGCAAAAACATACAACCAATTACTTTCTCAACCTTGCACTGATTTTGAATGTGTGATGTATAGGAATGTTCTCATTGCACACATTGAGAATAAGGTTTTTTTTTCTAGGCACCAAGGATTCAACTATTTTCAAATGTTCAATGAATCTGTTTGCTATTGGAATAACATATTCATTGTTGTAAATTTGTGAATATTCTCAGTCATCCAGGTAGATAAACATAATAAAATGAATATTAAATCTGTTCATCTGGACTTACTATTTTTTGATAGTGACAGTATCGCGTCTCATCCAAGACCAGGGCTCCGCAAATAGGGCGGTAGCCACATGTGCGCGCCGTGGCTTCCTGAGTATGCCATGCGCCGTTTAGATTTTTAAAAATAAAATAAATAATGCGATTCCCATGTTATCCTTGTAAAGACAGGCTAAAATAGTACAAAATGTTGCACCAAATGGCGTCATTTGCACCTCAAATTAAAAAAAATCTATAGCTTCAGAGGGGAAACCACCCTCTGACTCCCCAGCGTTTTAGCAGCCATTGAGTGGCGCTTTGCAGTTTTTTTTTAATTTCATGTGGCGCTTCAACAAATCTATTTGAGGAAGCCTGTCCAAGACGCATCATCAGGCTGACTGATCAGGTTGTTGACTATCAAGTGTGTCACAGGTCAATAGTCAACAACCTGATCAGTCAGCCTGATGATGCGTCTTGAATGAGACGCGATACTGTCGCTATCAAAAAATAGTAAGTCTAGATGAACAGATTTAATATTCATTTTATTATATTCATTGTTGTCTTCAAAACATCATTTATTGGGCTATTCCAGTTGAAATCCATACACCCTTATGGAAGACATTACTTTAATCTGTCACACAGGGAGTGGGAATTTCGAAATGGGGCTACCTGAATGGGTGACTCCCATTTGAAATATACAATTTCTGTGTGGGAGATTAAGGCCATGTCTTCCATTGGAGGTACTTGGATGTTAACTGAAATAGCCCATTAGTTTCATTACACCAGCTACATGTATGATGTAGGCTACAGTTTATGTTCTTATTTCATGGGATGGAGATTCTCCAGCCACACTGGATGACCAGGATGGATTTCTTACCTATAAAACTGTTTCATGTTCTTCTCATAGATATCTGTTCAATGTGATATTTGCCAAATAAATAATATAATTTGCAATAGTGTTGATTTCTGTCTTTTATTGACCTACTGGTAAACTCAGTAAGTACTGTTATATATCAAAAATGTGAAAAATATCAAATTTTAATAATTTGTCATAAAATTTGTATTATATTGTGAATTTCAAAAATGAAAATTATTTGACATCAGAAAGACATTCTTTGTATTCAGAATGCAATTCGATGTATGATGTGCTCTGATGTCCCACAAAAAATACTGTCAAAACGCTCATTCCAGATCCCTTAGTGCCCTTTCATTGCATATTATGCTTACACTCACAAACACAGGCCAGAAACTTGGCAAGAATGAAACAACACACAAAATATTTTGCTTTGTAATAATGACTCTTTTAATATGAACATATGGCTTTTAAAATATCACATGCTTTGTTTCAAACTAGCTATCATATGAAAGTTTTTTTCATAAAATTACTACACACAAATCTTATTTGCTGTTCTATTTATCAGCCCTCAATATTACAACATGGTGGAACTAATTAGTAAGTAGGTCAAATTTTATACAATATAATAATTGGCTTTAATAATCTATCTTGGCTGGCAACGGACTAAAAATTATATTTTTTACCATATTAGGAAAGTGACATTTTCTAATTGTCAACATTTTGTGCTCCAGATTG
Organism: Amphiura filiformis; assembly: GCF_039555335.1. Lineage (NCBI taxonomy): Eukaryota > Metazoa > Echinodermata > Ophiuroidea > Amphilepidida > Amphiuridae > Amphiura > Amphiura filiformis. The sequence goes on from NC_092639.1 coordinate 18,548,367, forward strand.
CCAAGTCCTAACACTCAGCCTAACCCATACCAAAACAATAATAATTACACCTTGTACATTCTTTTTGGTGTCAAAACTTTCAAAAGTATTTGTTATTCAATCTGTATCAAGTCAAAGTAAATAGACCTTGGAAATTGGAGGTATGAAAATAACCTTTTCAGTATAATGTGTGTGTAAATGCTTCTTTGGCACGCCAACTGCTGCGCGATTTGTACTTACAGAGCGCAACACGCTCTTTACGCATCACATTTTTTAACATGCAGTGAGTATGACGCAAAGCATCGACCACCGATTCCATAGACCCTCCCTCGGGTCCGTGGAGAACGACTGGTAATGTAGATTACATAGCATTATAAATCAACCCAATACACGGACCCTCCCAGTCTGTAGGCAATTTGACTTCCAGCTCCCACAAACTGCTGGAAGTTCACTTTTACGGATTTGGAGTCACGCAATCTTTCTATATACCACGTCCATGTTTTCACTACATTAACGTTTGTGTAGGCGACTAAACAACGATATTGTATCCGACCAATCAACGCAGCTTGGCAGAAAAGGCTTCCCTAGCTAAATAATGTGCAAACATTTGCAAACCGCCATGCGATAATGTACGCATAATATGGACAATAGGCCTAAGTCCGAGTCAGTGGTTGCCTTTTATTATTGCTTGCGTACCATGGGTCTATCAGACGCGTGCCACTTGAGCTCAATACCTCTCAGTTGTTGACAAGTGTCCCATCCGATCTTGCGTCACATCCCGCGGCATAGCTTTGTGCTACCATATTTGAATTGAAACTGGGGCGGGGCTTTCGTAATTGACATCGGAATCACCGTGCTTCGTTGAACGAATATTTGGAAGTGAGATCTCTAACAGATTGGACCAGTCTCGGAATCAGCGCTAAATGGACTTTCGCGTTCACTTATAATACGAGTATATTTCTATATTGCTGCATGGTTGACTGTGGTGGGTGTAATTAGTGGCGTCGATTTGTGGATGAAGAGGAATGGGTTTTGGCATTGAAGAAAATAAGGGGGGGAGTTGGCATTTTTTTCATAGGGCATTACGTAATTATTTATTGTTACATTATCCAGAGATGGAACCGAACCGAGACTGGGGGCCAGTCTACCGATTCCACAGATTTGGTTTGTACTACTATGTGGACAGACTGTAGGTCTAAAGTAAGTTTGTTGACGAAAAAGTATTTGCCATCAAATATTCGATGTTGAATAATACCGCCACCAAATATTCGATGTCGTATACTATCAACACCAATTATTCAATGTCAAATACTTTTTTGTCAACAAACATTCGTTCGAAAAATCAAAATAACTTGAAAACACTGAATAATGAAAATTTGTTGCATTGAATATTCAACGTCCGCTATGAATCGGCCCTTACAGTTTATGATCCTCACCTGTAAGACTTAAAAGATAGCATTAAGGTTAGGGTCATAGTGGCATTATCTATTCATTTGATAAGTCCACAAGTTCTGTTTGAATGAAGGTATTGAGGTACCAGCTCAAATATGCGAGTTGATACCTCAACAACCCACTCAACTGGAACTTGGGACATCCAATAGACCCTTTCAGAAGAACGCTGATATGTGCGCGCGCCCATCAAAGCATATTCAACCAATCAAATTTGTGGTGGTGATTTGAATGCCTTGGTGTAACAATCATACTACGTCATGGGATCATTAAACACTTGCCCTTGGTTATTATGGTGTTTTTGTTTACTGTACCGGTATGCCCCATCTTTTTTTGAACTAATTTTCCAAAGATTTAGGATCAGCTACTAAAAAGTGAACAGGCATGATCTTGTGACATGAAAATCTCTAATTCTTGATCATGAGAGCCAATTTGGGTACGCAAATATATTTGTGTCGAGCGTAGGCCTACTATGCATGACTGGAGCAAGCACAGCTTTTGAGAATTGATTGGTCGTCGCTAGGAAAAGCTGAGGTTCGGTCATGCGATTGTGTTATTCCACAATAAGTACCCAGAAGATACATCCTCTCCTGAGTTTTAATGTTATGGTTTTTAATTGTTCTGGCATTTAATTGTTCTGAATCTTACTTATTGTTAACTATTATGATTTCTCTGATCATGCTAATTTACTTCTCTTTATAATTAATACTTATAGTCAAGAGAACCATAATCATGTTAATGGAAGATGCAATGTATCATTGAAACTAAAAATAGCCTACAAGCTATTTCACGAAATACTGTCAATATACTGTCAGACAAGTATAAAATTGACAACTTATAGTAGCTTACTCTTTACTTCTTCTGTACAGAACAGACCATCTACTTGGACGATACAAACTGCAGGACAGCTGAATATATGTTTGACATCAATAGCCTCTGATACCTCAATTGAAAAACTACCAATATGGTGCAACTAACAAGCCAACTGAAATCTTGAAAATGGTCAGCAATTAGAATGATGCAATCTTTTTCCTTTGAATGCATTTTCTGCAATAGGTTTACATTTCCTGAACTCAGGAAGCCTACTAGTATGTAACTTAGTGAGCTATTTCAGATAATCCCCCCACCTCTAGAAGATGCAGGGGCACCCAAGAGGATTCCCTCCTCATTCGCCCCAAAATAATATTTGAATTTGTGTTCTGAATATCATGCAATTATCCTTCAAATCTCTTCAAGTTCTCTTCAGAATGTTAAAACCTCATAAGCCTAGTATTTCTGTCTGCAAAAGTAATGATTTCTTACATTGCTTGTAAACATTTTTTCCTTGTCTATCTAAATTTCATGATCAGAGTTGATATAAAAAGGATTATTGGGTTACATCATTAATCAACTTACACAATTATCACTTCTACATGAAAATCTGGTTTCAAGCTAACCAAAACTTTGTTCTTAAAAATATGAGGTACAAATTCCAGACTTTGGCATGTTTTTATATTTCAAAAATAAAATAAATTCCAGATCTGATTGGTTATTCTATTTTTGAAAAAGATGAAAAACATCTTTAACATAAAGTAGCTTTAGCCAGCATTACCAGGCAACTAAATTACTTGCATAATGGCTGTATGCCTACAAACACACAACGAGGGGTCAGAGCCAAAAGGCCGTAAGTACAAAAACGACATGTAATAATACTGGGGGATTTGTACTTAGGGCCTTCTGGCTCTCACACATTTCATGCATAGTGTTGCACTTATAGGGCTTTACATTTCTGCTGATAACAGTTTCTGTTGCTATAGCTTGCTTATGGCTATACAATCATAAGGTGCCCAGTGTTGTAAAGGATTATTTTGGTACCAAAAATGTACTTAGGGCCTTTTGGCTCCGATCCCTCGACATACTTGCTAAAAGATGCAAGTACTTGATGTGCTAGCTAGTAGCTCGCATGAACATATCATTTACGAATATTGATTTATCTCTTTTTTTAAATTCAAGCTGATACCTGTTCTAATAATCAGTGGCGGTATGCTTATCGAGGGCAAATTCCCCGATAGAACTCTTACCCCCTGTTTCACTTTTTCCACTTTTTGCGGTAATTTTGCGAAAGTTTTCTGAAATTCACTTTGCCCCCCAATGCCCCCCCACCGAAAAAAAACCTGGCGTCACCACTGCTAATAATTCAGGAGAATTCATGCTTAAAAAGAAAGAGATAAATCGATACAGCACATATTTCAGTAAACATAACTTACGTATAAAAGGAAAAAAGAAACATTACAAAATATAAATATATAAATAAATAAGTATAACAACCTGTTATAATTACAACTAATATTTGACAGGAATAAATAAATACAACATAATATATGCTTTAACAATTGCACAAAACATAATATAAAACAATTGAAATTGCTGTGCTCACATATAGCATAATTGCCAATTGAAAATGCTATAATGCTCATATATAGCATAATATAGCTTCACAGCTGTAAGCACCAAATAGCACACAGTACTTTGTGCAGAAACAAAGCATCAATATAAGACGGGAAGATATTTTGATGAATCAAGTATGGTTAACCTTAATACCGACCATGCTTATTTGCTCTCATAAAGTTAAAGAATAAAGGTCTGTATGTTGGTGGATTTGAAGAGCTCCAAAACATATTACTGCACACCAATTTTCTCAAAAAAGTCAAAAATCTCGAATATGTGATGCGACCAACTGGAGTTGAAAACTAAACCAGATCTGGTCCAATCAGGCTAAAGTTGGCAATAATGAAACTGAGATATAGGCAAAAATGAGGAGAATAAAATAATAAAAAAACCATAAGAAAATGGATATATAAAATGTTCATAACTTTGCAACCAAGTATTCAAGTTAGTAATAGAAGTAACTTAATTTTTTTAAATAATTTCTGACTTTAGCCTGAGTGGATTGGATTGGTTCACGTATTATGTACTCTATTGCCTCATATTATTAAGTATACTTTTTTTTAACTGTATAAAAGTCTATATACTATACAAAATTATCTGACATAATTAACAGAATTTAACTTCAAACTAAATTATACATCTGTAAAAGCACACAAATACATTATTTGTACCATTTTCTTACACATATATACACACTATAGATTGTTTACATAATGTTACAAAATACAAAATAACAAAATTCGGTGGTTAAGCAGTTGTATTTCAATACAAGTATTACTGATACTGTTTTTTTGTCATAAATGAATAACAATATTTGTCAGTAATTAAAAAAAAATATATGTTATACAACAAAACATGGTCAGGGGCAGATTTAGAGGGGGGTGCACCTGGCACGCTCCCCCCTAATTTTGGCAGAGCGGTGCCGCGCCCCATAATTTTGGCAGAGCGGCGGCTGACTTGTGTGGGCGCCAAGCCGGCAGCGGTGGCTTGGCGCCCCCTATTGAAAATTCCTGAATCCGCCCTGATGGTTCATAACTTATGATCAAATTACACATGAAAAATTAAAATAATACAATCACTTCAATGTGGCATGATCACAAACAAAGAAGATCAATCTTTACTATTTTTTTAACATTTTGTTGTCTGCTTCACATACTGTCTAATCTCAAAAGGCTGCCTTCTGTGATTTTTATTATCATTGTTGCATATATTGTTAAATCAGCATGCTTCTTCCTTTTATGATTAGATGGCAAGAAGACAAAAAATCACAAAAGGCAGCCTTTTGAGATATGAGAGTATGTGATGCAGACGACAATAGCTGTTATCTGATGAAGACATATCTTACTGTGGCAATCTTATTACCATGAAACAAACAAGAAAGAAAGAACCAACCAATGACATGTACAAATGAACAATTAAGTACACATTTACAGATTCCTATATACAATGCATGAGGAAGAAGCATTCTGAGTTGCATAAGAAAAAAAACTGCATATGTATATAATACACATCAATTGACATCATACTAAAGAAAGCAGCTTGCGATAACAAAATTCACTAGTGATCAAACGCAAGTATAACATTTTTCACCCTGTGACATGGAGTGATGCCAACACGTCAAAGCAGCTGTTTCGCTCGCACATATATGCATGTCTTGTGGGTTTGTACGCCAGCGGGGGTGTGTATGTCAGCGTTTTGGACAAACGCTAGCGATTTGAGGCTGCGCCCACTGAAATACACACTGACATCACACACGACCGACCCTACTTCAAAGGTCCGTCCGCCCGTAAAACAGGATTTTTTTTCCTGTTGCCTTAATGTATGTTATTTCTATTACTGATTTGCTTGCACATATTATAAAGTCCTAGATCAAACCTATACAGGTTCTCCAGTGACATCATCTACATTTTGTTGTACAAAAAGTATTTTTACCCTTAAAAAGAGTGATTTGTTAAAGACAAAAAAACTAAATTAACAATGAAGTAGTCTATAGATCATTTGTCCTGCATATTTTGGTACCTCATTCGGCATGATGCAACTTTATTGATCAATCAAATTGATCGTGTATGAGCCGCATTAGTCTGTCACACTGTAATGAGCCTGTTACAAAGGGCAGCATGAATTGCCCTGAAGGCTGAAATATCCAAATTTGTCACTTTTGTCAACCATATCCCTTTTATTTTCAAGTATAAATACTTTGTGTGTGCAGTATAGATGTTTCAAATCAACATTAGGCTTATAAACATAATATACATCAAATTGCATTAAGTAATCATTGCTATGGGTTACAAATATATATAAGGATGTGATCAGTGATTTGTATTTTAGTTCTCTGAATTTAGTTCTCTTAAAAACAAACTATCATTTTGTGGAACATAGCTACATAAATCACATCTGATCGGAAGATTGCTGGATTTTTTTCTTTGATCATTTTGCTTAGTTAGAATTATACCCTGCCATTATTCTGTTTAATTCAATTTCATCAATAACTACACTATTGATATGCTGGGTAATTTAAAAAAACAATGAAACTCAACTGTTGGGAAAAATCTTTTGTTAATTAACTCTCTCCACAGGGTTGTCGACTGCGGATGACAGGTTTTTAATTTTTTTTTAAATTCTAAAATTTCAGATGTAAATTTTTATGACCATATTTGGAATCAGCATGAAAAATACATTAAAATGAGTGCAAACAAGCCTAGTATTGGTTCAAGTAGGTAAAAATACTTCAGTGTAACACTCCATGAAAAAAAAAGTCCACCTCTTCCTATCTGATGCAATCATGCATTTCTTGAGTCTCAATAATAACCTAAGAACCTCAAATTTGTATTTCTCTTATTGTCGGTCTCACCCATATATTATCGCTGTCTTGAAAGTGTTAGAGAAATATTTCGTCAGTTGCAACACATATAGTGGCATAGAGTGATTTTTCCAAATTTTCACAAAATGACGTAAAGGTTTAGAGCTAGCTATATCCTATAATGGTTATTCCTTTTTAACTATTAAAGATACTCTTTAATAAACACAGCCAAAATAAAAAGTCTCCACTAGTTCATCCCCATTTAATCAGAGTCTGATGAGTTTATGGCAAAATAATTCATATAATAATTTTCTAAACACTTTCCTTCGAAGCTTGATACCAAATTTGATATCAAAAGTTTAATCACCGTGAGCATAGGAACCGTTGTTTGGAAATTCGTGCATTATTAAAAATGACATAGGGAATTGTATCACGTAGCAGAGCTAGCGTGAGTGCCAAGAATTACGTCGCCTGAATAGGCCGGCAGGTTAAAGGTTTACCCATGCATGCCAAAATGCAAATCAAATACCCCGCTCTTTCAATTGTGCGCAGGCAAGTGTACAATGATTCCTGTACGGGTTGCTTCAGGCCACATAATAAGCTGATACCATGCATTGGCTTTTGCGTGGTCAATTCATAAATTGCACAAATTTCCAAACAACGGCCCCTATGCTCACGATGATTAAAATTTTGACATCAAATTTGGTATCAACCTTCGAAGGAATGTGTATAGAAAATTATTAAATAAATTATTTTACCATAAACTCATCAGACTCTGATTAAATGGGGATGGAACAAGTGGAGACTTTTTAATTTGGCTGTGTTTAGTTTGAACCTTAAGCTTCAATTTCAAATGGAATCGGGCCACAGAGAGATAACAGTGGAGAGTGAAGAAGTATTGATTTTGTTATTAGTAACATAAACATATTTCGTCCTTCGCATATGTCACTATGTATTGCAACCGACGATTTTGCAAAACTCAGGATAAAAGTCAAATCACTTCACAGCACCTTAACTCTACTTCGTTACTAGCACCAGTGAAGCAAATACTGATGTTGTTTGTTGTCAAACTTTGGCTGACTAAATATTACACAATGATATAAAATAACAAAAGAATACTGTTTTCAAGACATTACTGTTGATTTCTTTTCTTTGCCCTGAATGTTCGAGACTGCATTAAGCTTGATTTTTTCCCCTTTGTTATAAATGTTTTCTCAAAATTCACACATTATATAATGACATGAAATGGAAATTGATTTCCGCCACTTTGGGTTTAAATAAGCACCATTAAATACCAAAAGAATACTATTTTTCAAGACATTTCTGTTGATTTCTTTTCTTTGCCCTGAATGTCCGAGGCTCGCTTGATTTTTTTCCCTTTTTTATATATGTTTTCTCAAAATTCCACACATTATGTAAGAATATGCTATGGAAATGGATTTCTGCTACTTTGGGTTTAAATAAGCACCATTAAATACCAAAAGAATACTGTTTTTCAAGACATTACTGTTGATTTCTTTTCTTTGCCCTGAATGTCCGAGACTCGCTTGATTTTTTCCCCTTTTTTATATATGTTTTCTCAAAATTCCACACATTATATAATGATATAAAATGGAAATTGATTTCTGCCACTTTGGGTTTAAATAAGCACCATTAAATACCAAAAGAGTACTGTTTTTCAAGACATTTCTCAGACGATGGTGGACTACATTATTCACTGTGGCAACAGCCAATATCGTAAACAAAACAGACAATATGACGGCAACACTGCCTGGACATTGGACGCCCGTGCTGAGTTGTGTTTTTAGCTCTATTGGCCCGTTACAGAAAAAAAAAAAAAAAATGCACAAAATATATTTCTCAGTGAATGTATAAATTTTCACATAAAAATAAATATTTTTGGATTCAAAATAAATGTGAAAAAAAAAAAAAATTACAGCCGGGAGTGAGCGGGACTCGATCTCGGGACCCTATGCACCGCAGGCGAGACCCGTTACCACTAGACCAAGCGAACCGTGATATACAATGGGGGAAATTTTAGGTATATATCATAAACATACCGTGCGTTATTCATACAAAACATTCAAAAAACAGTACTTACAATGAGGTTCACTGGCGAACCTCAACGGATTTAGACTGATAAAATAGTGCTTAATAACATACGTACAGTTTTGGAATAATTTGAGACATTTTTGTGTTTACGTGTAAAACCAATGACAACGTCAAAATTCAGCCAATCTTGGCCGGCCCCCCCTGACATTTCTGTTGATTTCTTTTCTTTGCCCTAAATGTCCGAGACTCGCTTGATTTTTCCCCCTTTTTTATATATGATTTCTTTTCTTTGCTCTGAATGACTACACTCTCATGATTTTTTTTTCATTTTTTTAAATCTGTTTTCTCAAAATTTCACACATTATGCAATGATATGAAACAGGAATCGATTTCTGCTACTTTGGTTTTAAATAAGCACCATTTAAATAACAAGCTGATTTTCTTTATTAGTGTAACTTCTTGAGAGCTGTTGGAATTTCGAGAAAACATAATTATAAAATACTCCTTTGAAAATGATAATGAACAAAAAATAAAACAAGCAAAAAAACATCTAGGAAGACCTCCAATAAGCCTATTCCAGATTTATAATAGTTTTAAAGCACCTTTTTAAATTCCAAAACGAGAATTGATTCAGTTTATCTGATAATACTTTCTTGGTTGTTGCATAATTGCATGGTGGATGTCAATCCAATGACTACATTATAAACAACAAAGTCTTGTGACTTGATCTAGCTACATTGTACATTATAAGGGCTCAAAATTAGTGGTATACTGATCTCCCTTATCCAGACCTCGTTTATACAGACCTGTCTAACTAGTGCCTAAGACAACTTTTCAAAAATTAAAGGAGTATTTTGTGATCCTAGCATCCTCTTTTTTTGACATTTTTCAGCAGATATCCACAAAAAAAGCTTATTCCCAAAATTTCAGTTGATTCCGATTTTACTGCTCCATAGACAATGTGTTGTAATTTCGTTCCGGTGTACCATAACGTAATTCAAATTTCACAATATTTTTGCAAAACGAATTAATCTGCAAGAAATTTTTTGTACATAAACATTATGTAGCCAGAGGTTTCCAGTATTATAAAAAATCTCAACCTTTTTGAGAAAAGTGGGGGGGGGGATGATGCTGTGGATCACAAAATGCCCTTTTAACTGTATAATATACAGAGCTACATATTTTACAGCAATATTTGACAAATATTTCTTCAAATAAGAGGTTTTGTTTTTCTTTGTATTTCAGTGCCCTATTTGACCAGGGAAGTGCCACTAGGAGCTCAGGTTGAATTTCACTGTTTAGATTTGTATAGCCTCATTATTCCCAACATAAACTTGCATATTGATGTTAGAAGCATCATGGTGCAATTAGGGGCTGTGCTCCTGGGGAGGGTAAAATTGGGGGGAAGAAATTTTGGCGAGCCAAAAGGGGGCAAGCAATTTTTGGCAAGCCAAGAGGGTGGGCAAGCGATTTTTGGCACACATTCTTGCAGCGCCTTTTAAATAAAACGCTCTGAAAAGGCTTAGGAAAACCATACAGAAACGCTAAATATGCAAATTTTGGCATGTGCAAGAGGGGGGGCATAGATTTTTTGGCGGGCGAGAAGGGGGCAAGCAATCTTTGGCGAGCCGTTTGGAAATTTTACCCCCCGGGGGATCATAATTCTTGCACAGCCCCTTATCAATATACCTTTTCAAATTGATATTTTCCAAAGACTTCTACCGTTTGTTTATTATGACCAAAGTTTTCCTGGCCATCAACGCTAACACAAACACAACTATTCAGCCTGAACACAAATCTCCATGTAAGACGCGATCCAGCGTTGGGTTTGTCTTGTGTACGTCATTGCTGTTTATGTTGCCACATGTCAATTTGTCCAAATCTGAAATGTCGAAAAATGATGAACATTTGCACCTTTCTTTCCATTACTGTCATATTGTGAAGTGCCAAAGAGCAGAGGTGTTAGTTCCAAATGTTTGGAAAATATTTTACCTGATGACCAAACATTTAAATTGGCTAAATAAGTAGAATTTTTGCTCAAAATTCTGTGGTTCATGAAATTTCTTAACCAATCAGGACCCCACATCCGTGTTTATGTGGCACTACTATACAACGACAAAAAAGTTTGATTATACTCAATAGGCACCAGAAATGCCTAAAAATTATAAGATGTTTTTGTTCCTTTTAAGAGAATCTGCCACAGTGTCATGGGAAGTGATAATCCTGGTCTAGTAGTAGCGGTGATGACAGCATGACTTTAAGTAGTAGGTTATCTATGTAGTTCTCTAGTTCTTTGATGTATAATTTTCTCTCGGTGAGTAGAGCTTCTAGCCTGACCACTCGTCTCACAAGTTCCTGGAGAAGAAGGAAAAAAGGAATTGACAAGAAAACTAGTTGTTACACATAATATTTTGCTTGAATAGATAATACTTAATTCATAAACATTGATAAAAAATAGTGCATATGGCTGGATTTGAACAGGCGACCTTCGTAATACTAGCACAATGCTCTAACTGACCAACTGAGCCACAGACGCACGCTCTTCTCCAACTTTCCTCTGTGGCTCAGTTGGTACAAGTATTGTGCTAGTATTACGAAGGTTGCTGGTTTGAATCCGGCCAAATGCACTAGCTGGTTTGTTTGTTTTTATTGGCTGCTCTTTTTTTATGTTGAGCATATCTAAGGATTAGCAGCTGAAATCTAGGAGATAGCGCTGACAAAACTTCAGCAAGTCACAAGTGACCTGGTAAACGAAGGGGGTCGCTGTAGATAGCTGGTCGGGGAATTTTTACAGGACAGTCAAGTGTAGCCAACAATCGGGCTTATTACCCTGATCGGAATGGACTGAAATGAGGTCTGTTTATCATGGGTCATCTGCCCCGTCTTTACCAGATGAGCCACGGGGAGAGCAATTTTTTTTTTTTTTGGTTCCTGCGGGGAATTCAACCCGGGACCTCTTGCACCAAAGACAAAGACCTTAACCAGTGTGCCACGCTGCTCCCCTCTAGGTAAAGATCAAAATTTGTTCATTCTATCAACCAAGAGAACTAAGTATAATAATGTGAATGCCAAAATATTGGTTAATTTTAATGGAAATCTCTTGACAAAAATGACACGTAACTTATTCCCTATAAAATCAATCTTTATATCATATCCCTTTACCTGCTTTGATAGACTGAGGTATTGAACAGGCAGGTCATCAAGATTATTATTCCCACATGTGGATTTAGGTGAACATGGATTGGTTCCATAGCCTTTCTCCGTTGACGGGTCAAAGGTCACACTGACAGTGCTGTTTTTGAGTGATGGTAGACCGCTGCGAAATGAATGCCTCAAACGACCTGTGCAAATGGAAATTGGGTAATATATTTGAAGGTTTACTCTAAAGAGAGATACTTTAAGTCACTTTTGATGCACACCTTGCAAGTACAATCAGCCCAAGTCCAAATTCTGTCCTTCAACCACTATAATAAGTGTTTTGCTCCAGAGCAAATCTTTCTTGAATTTCTACTTGTTGCATGATTGTAATGCCCAATGGTGTATTAAAATATCACATGAAAGACTAAGCCTAAAGTTCTTAATTACAGTAAAATTTAAGTTTTTATATTAAATCTGGAGATCTCTGGTTTTATTCCGAGTTCACCGATCGAATGATTCTATCATTGAATCAGTGACGTATAAACTGTGTGCATATCGCTCTTCATGAAGCACAAAGCTCCGCTGAATAATACATGTAATACGATCGGCGAGCTAATACATGCACTGTAGGTGCTGGAATGAAATAGCAATTTTCTTCGTTTTACCTCATTTGTTTGGCTCAAAATTAAAAGTGGACAATATGATCAGTGAAAACTAACAGGAATATATGCTTTATGCAAATCACTTATTATTGCTTTAATTACAAAAGTATGCTGTTCACCGGGATTTGCCATTTGGTCTAATACCATTTTGTCTAATATCCATTTCGTAGACATCCATTTCGTCTAAACCCATTAAGTCTATATCCACTACGTCCAATAATCATTTGGTCCTTTAACCATTTGGTCCTTTAACCATTTGGTCCGATAACCATTTAGTCTAATAACCAATAAGTCTAAAACCATTTAGTCTAACAACCATTTAGTCTAATACCCATTTGGTCTATAACCAATAGATCTAATAGCCATTTGGTCTAATACCCATTTGGTCTACAAACCATTTAGTCTTACAAGCATTTAGTTTATTAATAAATAGACGAAATGGTATTAAACTGGTTATTAGACCATACAAGTATTAGACCTAACGGTTATTAGACCAAATGGTTATTAAAGAAATATTAGACCAAATGGTTATTAGACTATATGGTTAGTAGACCAAACAATATTAGACTAAATGGACATTAGACTATATGAATATTAGACTAAGTGGCAATTAGCCTTTCTGGTAATAGACCAATTGAATATAGACTAAATGGGAATTAGACGAAATGGTATTAGACCAAATGGCAATAGACCCTGTTCACAATCCAATGGTAAGTGTCCCCTACAATGGTTCAATATGACATTGCGGTTTTTTTTTACAAAATGACATTCTGTTTGTATCTGTTTGTGAAGGTTGTCATTCATCCAGATATAATTAAATATTAAATTGAATTCATGAAACTATATAACTGGACTATTCTCAGCAGCCAATGGAGGCAGTACTTGTTCACAGCTGTTAAAATTAGCTAAAATGGACTAGGGACCTTAGTGTATTCTTATTAAAAACTGGCTATTTAAGAGTGAGTGAATAACTGTAACTGCTGACTGTAAAGCACAGTGGCCTAATAATTGAAAGGTTGCGGGTTCGAGCCCCACCACAGCCAGTATGTTGCGCCCTTGGGCAAGACGGCGTAATTCCCAATTGCTTCACTCCACCTAGGTGTAAAATTGGGAGCTGTTGGGGTAATCACAATCTAGGTCGGCTGAGAGTACCTGCGCATCAGTTGCGGACTTGTGGAAGCGGAAATGATTCTGATATATCCTAATGGCAGTAGAAAAATTGTTGAAGTGTGCTGGTACTTAGGTGTAGTGCATGTTAAATCACCGACATCTATTTATTTAATTTTATTTTGTAATACTTACTATCTCTGGAAAAACAACTGCCATTTTGACTCCCTGCCGGACTTCCCTCCTGACTCCCAGTCCCAGAAGCTTGAGAATCATTATCATTGTTTTTATCACAAACTACATCTCTTCCTACTAACATCCTTGTCTTCTTCATTTCCATCGGAATATACTCCTCGGATATTGCTCTCATTGGAGACGCAGATCCATTTTGAGTTCCTTTCTGGTCATCGTGTAAATCTACAGCAGAGGCAATGTAACCTCTGTAACAGTTTTTCCTGGCAATGTTAGTAGCTGGGCATTCTTGGTCTCGTAACCGTTCTAAGAATTCAATTTCATTAAGTGTCATATCATGATCGGTGGTTTTTAACGTAGGTTCTGACGGAGAGTGGGGTAGTCCTGATATTGTGCTAATACTGGATGTTGATTTGTCATGAGCCTACAAAAAGAAAAGAATATGTAGATATTAGCTTCCAGCTTTACTTACATAAACACATCAACCAAAAATAAGTCCCCCTCCCAATATTTCGTCATAGCATTGTAAGGTTTTGTTGTGTACCAATAATACTAACTTTGAAATAATTATATTACTGTTTACTTAAGGGCTGGGGTATGAACGTTTGGGCAGTATTTATTGTGGGACATTAGAGCACATCAGACATATCGAATTGCATTCTGAATATGAAGAATGTCATTCTGATATCCAATAATTTTGATTTTTTGAAATTCGCAAGTTAATACACATTTTATGGCAAATCATTACAAATTGATATTTTTGATATTTAACAGTACTTGAAGTAAACTTTATAAATCTGATGATTTATACTTAAAGTGTATGTAGGTGGGATGAAAAGCCGATGATCAATTGAAAATGTTGACCTTTCAACATTATGTTGAACATTATTGATCATTTAGCCATACAAATCCCTATCTTTATGCAGAGCTCAGCACAGTGAGTGGTAAGATGGTCAGTCTCATTCCTTGTCCCAATACACCTTGCAGTTAACAAGCATATAGGCCTACTTTGTGACTTTTGGAACAGGCTGTTTTTGTCTTTAATTTGGGCTCATTCAGCCATGAAGTCATTGACATCTTTCATTTTCACACAACACTTAGCAAACAGTCATATAATTATTTCTCAGTTAGTTTTATTGGTATAAAGTTTTATTCTACGATGTTATGACGTAATTTTGAGAGGGGGACTTATATCTTTTGATGTGTTTAGATCAATAGTGTACATCTAATGCCCTGATAATACCAAGTGTGTTCCATCTCAAATTAGTATGCAGATGCAAAGTTGAACTGTACCCATAATTATTTGCCAACATGTTTTTAAAAAAAAAAAAAAAAAAAGGGCAGTGATTTATAGTGCGCTATGCACAGACACAATGCCTAGACATTGGTCCACAAACCACAGCACACTTAATGTGTTGTTGCCGACTTCTACGGCCCATTTAACAACAACATCAGAGACTTTGCAGCTTCAAGAGTGCACACCCTAGACAATCCACAAATGACCTTCAAAACCAGGATCAACTCCCCAAGTTTTGTAGGGTTAGAACTGTTATTGCTTTGGAACTTTTGTGTGACATACATGTACATTCTCTCTCAGAAGTGAAACACCATCATGGCATCGCTGAACATGCTGCAAATCAAAACCACTTATAATTTTTACCAAGGTTCCTTTGACAGCTTTAACCATCGCGTATACGTGCGCGACGTCAAGCGTGTGTATTGGACCTTGGGCAAAATAATACGCACTGGACGGCTAGCAGTACGCTTAATTTGTAAAAGGAAATCTGAATAACATAATTGGGAGGAATCGGGACATTCTTGCCAAAAGACAATGAGAGAGGTACCAGATGTATTAGCAAGTCTATTTGAATATGAAGAAAAGGATGCAACAACACCATATACTCAGGGCGCGCCGCTAGAGGGGGGTATGGGGGGTGTGCCCCCCCCCATACACAATTTTGTCGGCAAAATTTGACTGCTGTCGGCAAAACGATGTGACTGTCGGCAAATGTAGTCAAAGGTATGTGTGATTGTCGGCAAATTGTGAGAGCGATATAACAGATTAATGTGTTACGAAATTGTGTTGTTGTAACGTAATAGACCTACTGTGAATGGTATAGTAGTTACTAGTTAAAAAAAATATTGTGAAAATTTTTTTGACTCCTCCCCCCCCACTTTAGATTTCTGAGCGCCGTCCTGGCTAAAAAAAAATTGGGTCAACAAATTACAAAAAATTTACGTCGGCAAACCATACTGTACACCCCCCGAATCATATTGGTCTAGCGACGCCCCTGCATATACTCATGAATGCAAACGAAGGCGCCTATCAACGCAGTCACTTTTATGATCAGCTGGTCCAGAGGGCTTTATCAGGTGAGGACATCACTCAGTCAAGACCATAAACCAGTTGTTCAGATCAGTTCGAGAAAACATCCTGAAAGGATGTGAAATGTTGGCTATTATAGCAAGGCACCAGAACCAAATTTGTTTGATGCTTGTTATTAATGAAATAGCAACTAATTAATGAGAATCAATGCTAAATTTATATTGGTAAATATCAATACTAAAATTCATATGTCATCACAATTAACAATAGTCAATTAACTGATTTCATAAACAATAAGGATTGACCAAGCATTAATGGTTGATCGAAAGATCGGACTAATTTGTTTCTATTGACTAAGTTTGGATTTTATATGAGAACTTTTACTAAAGAATCCAAGAAAAAATCTTAATGAACCTGTTCAAAGATTTACGTAAAAATATTACTCACTGCTTTTGTGTTAGGCCATGTTCAAAAATTATTAGTTTCTCATCTTCTCAAAAAGGAGGATGCGGGCATTTTTTTTGCCTTTTCCAAAACAACAGTTTTTCCCAAAGATGATAGATCTAGTGTCTTTTTGGCAAGACTTCCATATGTGCCCCACAATATATAGATAGGGAACAAACTAGCTGCAAACAAGACTAGAAAAGGTACTGACAGCGAAAATCTTTTTTTGTTGGTAATAAAAACCCTTTTTTTGATGCGGCAGCAAAAAACCCTGTGAGCGGGGATGAGAAACTAATAATTTTTTTTGCTTGGCCTTATACATACCTTGCCCTTCTTTAGGGACACGACGGATTTAATCTTCTTTTTGAAGCTACTGACTTTCTTAATGGACGGTGAGCTTTTATTGGCAGGACTGCCGTTGGCAACGGTAGATGATGTCTCTGATGCATCATGCGAGGAAGATCCAAATGGCGCTGGAAGCCTTGAATAAGAACCGGTGGGACTATCGGCAGATACAAGCGAGTCGGATGCCTGGTTGGAGAACAAAAAAATAGAATTTAATTTGGTTGTACCTCATCAATTCTATGACTTATTTTGAGTCAAGGAACAATTGTCTCCATCAAAATAACAAAAAGATATATATGTGCTGGTATAATTGTGTATATTCTCAGTCATCCAGGTATATAAAATATCAAAATTGATAATTAAAATCTTGTCAACTGGACTTACTATTTTTAACTGGCGACATTTCACATCCTATCCTGGATGCTTCCTCAGTTCTGTGACCCCGTCACGGGTCACTGACCAATCGCCGCCGAGAAATCAGATGGCTTGAGGAAGCATCCAGGATGTGAAACGTCGCCAGTCAAAAATAGTAAGTCCAGTTGACTAGATTTTAATTATCAATTTTGATATGTGCTGGTATATTTCTATAATTAAAAAACTTTATTTACTTGTTCAGAGGAGATCAATATAACTAGAAATTTTGCAGTTCTCCATGTGTTGACCATAATGTCTCCACCTTGACATGCATAGTTCTGACAAAATACAATTTTTTTTGGGAAAAAAACATTTTAAAGAAAATAAATCATTTGAACTTTTTTTTGTGTGAAATAAAAATTGTGTGAAAAGCAAATTTGCTAATTATCATCCCAACGGATATGCAAATTAGGACTAACTAAAGGATTAGGCTTTGGCTATGTTTCATTTGGCAAAACAGGATAATATTTTTTTTATTCAAAAAATTTAGTTCTGTATTTTTCTGGAATAGGGAGTAGACCCCACCCCCATTAAAGAGTACAGATGGATACTGCAAAAACATTATGCCTCACAGTGGAGGCACAAAAATATACCAGCTTACCTTTCCACTGTCATTTGAGTCTGACTTCTCTCTACCCAGAGAACCTTGCTCCAGCCAATGCTCTTCATTTTTATCAACTACTGAAGATGATCTAAGTCTTGGAAGTTTAAGCTTACTGCGTATACCTAACAAGGGAAAAGTACAACAACAAAGATTAATAGGAGCGGTAGCAAGATTAGGGAATAACCCAAAAGTTTGATGGCGACCTATAAACGATAGAAAACAAAATCAAATATGCTTTGACAATATATTAAGGTAAAAAAGAAAAGAAAAGAAAAGTTATAGTGCCATATTCGGATCAACCCACAAATTAAAAAATCGAAGGTCATGTTTTTTAATTTGTTTTTTAATGTTTATTTCTGTTTGTAATTCATACTGAATATAATCCTAAAACGAGCCTGGCAAATGGTATCAATCAAAAGACCAAGTCCATGGTCAGAATTCGGCGAGAATCCGAGAATTGATTCTCCCAATGGTTCTTGTAAACAGATTTGCGTAAACAGAAATCCTAGTTGATTCTCGCAAACTTTTGTAGTTTACACAGAAGTTGATTTGCAAGAATCAAACAATTCCCGCAAATTTATTTTGCAGGAATCAAGATTGATTCTCGCACTGCATTGCGAAATTCTGACCCTGTCAACCCTGAGCTTTAAAGGCAATTCAACTTTTTTTGGTCAAATTATAATGTCTTACACATACCTGTTGCAGGAGGCTTTTCTTGAAGAGATGATGACCTTTTGGCTTTTGACCTCTGACCTGACCTATCCAATGTGTTAAATGCTGCTGGAAACTCTTCCTTTAGCTGGATTGTAAGTTCTAATTCTCCTCTTTCTTTTGGTTCCTTCTTTCCTTTGTTGGCTTTATTGCATAGCTTATACCATCTATTCAAATAACAAAGGGAATATTTATTATGGTTGAATTCAATACAGAAAGTCATCATTTGATAATATAAAAAACTATAAAAAACAACAAAAAGACAAATAGGAAAATGGAAGCAATCTCACAAAAGCAGAGCAATAGGTAAAACATTTGAGGATCACAAAGAAACAGATTTTTGTGTTTGATTTGTTTTCCCCTTGGACATATTGATAAAAGCATGATCAAATACTGCATCAGGCATAGTCCCACCACGATCTAATGATCAGCTTACCAGATCCCGAACTGAACATGATACTCCCTAGTGACAAACTAATGGCAATTTTTGATGTAAACAAGTGCCACACTGACTACATTAATGTTATTGAAGATAAACATAAGGCTAGCATAAACTCTTGTTCAATAGGGAATGCATTTTAAAATTACAAACATACAAAGTTTAATACAAAAATTTTCATAACCTCCGCAAATCACACCACAAGTGCACCCCAATCAAATTGCAATTTCAATTTTTTGAAGGGCAAAACATAAAATTGTTTATTTTCACATTTCATTTTTACAAATTTTACAGAAAAATCTAGCTCAGAATATACCTCGGGCTATGCACCAAGGGATGTTCCGCAGCTCGAAGACAAACTATTTAGATTTTTCGCAATAGCTATGTTTTTTTTTGGCTGCCCATAATCCTTTTCACCAAATTGCTGATACTCCCAACTTCATTTATGTTTCAATTCCACCTATTGTGGATAGGATTATATTCAGGTCTTCAAATATTACTGGATTTTTATAGGCAGTAAATTAATAAATGGGTACTCCTATGGTAGTGATGAGAGTTTAAGACCATCATCATCATTATTCTATTCATCACCTTTTAATGACTTTTCCTGCTCCTAGTTCTCCCATGGGAATTGTCAACTGGCCGAGGAAATCATCCAACACCATGCCTCTGTGTAGAACGTTCAACTCTAGTGTCGTGTCATCTTTGGTTACTGGTCTGTGTGGAAGATAAAATGCACCAGAGTGTAATGCAGAGTAGCTAGCTATGTTAATGAACTTGGATGATATCAATCAGTAGGTATAGTCTACCTTCCTCGAGTCAGTAATAATTAGATTTTTTTTTATTGTATCTCTAAATGAGAAGTATGTAAAAGTATACATTTTCAGAAAGGAAATGATGCAAGGAATCCAACTAGCATAACAGATACCTGTAAAAATTAAGTTTTTGAGGAAATCTCAAAATTTGATTTTAATGACTCAAGGAAGGTATACAGACTATAGCTATATGTCAAATGATCATCAGTAGATAACTGTTGAAGTTCTTAATGTTCTGTGTATCTTATCATGGGTAGATAGCTATACTATTGTAAAATGCTTGCTATCATAAGTAGATATAAAAATAATGAACTATGGAGTATATCAGCAGATAACAAATTGTTATTAAGTATGATTTATGCATGTTATCATCAGTGTAGACAGCAATGTGAATAAACCATGCATGTTATCATCAGTAGATAGCAATGTGAATGGACCATGCTTGTTATCACCAGTATGTGAATCAACTATGCATGTTATCATCAGTAGACAGCAATTTTAAGGAACAGTGCATGTTATCATTATAGAAATATTAAGGAACTATGCATGCTATCGTCAGTAGACAGCAATGTTAATGAACTATGTATGTTATCATCAGTAGACAGCAATGTTAAGGAAATATGCATGTTATCATCAGTAGGTAGCAACATGAGTGAACCATGTTTGTTATCACCAGTAGATAACAGTGTGAATGAACTATGTATGTTATCACCAGTACATGTAGATACCAAATATCATGGGTAATGTTACTGAACTATGCAAGTAAGCCGCATCAGTAGATAGCAGTTTTAATGAACTATGCATGTTATCATCGGTAGATAGCAATGTGAATGAACTATGCATGTTATCATCAGTAGATAGCAATGTGAATGAACTATGCATGTTATCATCAGTAGATAGCAATGTGAATGAACTATGCATGTTATCATCAGTAGATAGCAATGTGAATGAACTATGCATGTTATCATCAGTAGATAGCAATGTGAATGAACTATGCATGTTATCATCAGTAGATAGCAATGTGAATGAACTATGCATGTTATCATCGGTAGATAGCAATGTGAATGAACTATGCATGTTATCATCAGTAGATAGCACTGTGAATGAACTATGCATGTTATCATCAGTAGATAGCAATGTGAAGGAACTATGCATGTTATCATCGGTAGATAGCAATGTGAATGGACTATGCATGTTATCATCAGTAGATAGCACAGTGAATGAACTATGCATGTTATCATCAGTAGATAGCAATGTGAATGAACTATGCATGTTATCATCAGTAGATAGCAATGTGAATGAACTATGCATGTTATCATCAGTAGATAGCAATGTGAATGAACTGTGCATGTAATATCAATAGTAGATAGCAGTGTTAATGAGCTTGACCTACCACATAAGATCATTTCTCCCATGCTCTACAGGCATATGGAATGTCCTACCAGAACATTATAGCTTTAAACCAAGATTTGCAGAGCTTAAGTGGGAGGTTTAAAATAGCTATCTTGATCCCTAACCCACCAGTGTTACCAAAATAGATAACTGCGGTTAATGTCTAGGTTAGTTTTAACATAGGAATTTCTTTTCTTTTTTAAATGGTTAACATACGAACATGAGAGTCAAAGCTGAGGATAGTCATTAATATAACACTTTACATAATACATAACAAATTATTTGTAATGTTTTAAGAAACTTGATGCATTATGATAAAGTTGACCCATTTATGCTTGTTCTTTGATGGAGCAGTTACAAACAATATAATTATGTGACTGGACACCACGAATCAGCCGTAAAGTCGGCCCGGTCAGATAACTATGAATAATGACCTCCACACACGTTTTACACTGTAACTCAGAAAACAATTTGCAGAGTTTACGGCTCATTCGTAGTGTCCACTCACATATTGTACAGAAAACCTCTGATGGTCCCCAAGTTGACAATATTGCTATCGGCACATCGCCTTGTGTTAGATTTTAAACTATGATTTATTGCTATCAGCAGTAGATAGTGCTTATATTGCACTTCATTTGATATAGTAGTCACCATCAGTAGATATGTGTCATCTGTTAACTGTGTCAGGTCATGACTTGATATGTTATCAATATCATTTAGCACATCAGTTGCATGTCATTATTAAAGGGGCATGCTGAGATGGGAAATGTAACGTTTTCTTGTGACCAACCAGCAAATATAAAATATTTAAACATGTTTTGGTTGTGGTCCATTCATTTTATGACCATTTAAATGTCAAGTTATATAAAGGTCATAAAGTATATGTAAAGTGATTTGTATGAAAACACTACAAGAACATTTTAAATGTGTTGTCAAGCTGGGACAAACAAACAAGATGTAAGATGGTGAATAGTACCGGAGATCTCCGGATTTAATATAAAAGCTTAAATTTTACTGTAATTAGAGCACTCCAGGCTTCGTCTTTCACATGGTATTTTAGTACACCATTGGGCATTACAATCATGCAAAAAGTAGAAATTCAAGAAAAATTGAAGGCGTCACTGTGGAGCAAATCACACATTATGGCTTTAACAAATTATGTAAAAGCAAAAAGATATAGTGAACAATTTGGTCTTGAAACAATATTGTTGGAACAATGTTGTGCTTACAACTCAGTCACCAAACTCCCAATTCTGTAAGAAACATTGCTCACCTCTAGCAACTAACTAGAGCAGAAAATGGTTCTTTAAAATCCAAATTGAATATCACCGAGACACCTTCGATTCCCTGTAACCATGTCACATACTCTGTTACTCCCAATACATACGTTCCTTATCTAATAGCCCATGTGTTAGCATAGGCAAGAGACAACATAGCCCCAAAATAGATCTAGCATTTAGGTGACGCACTCACTGCTTCACACCCTCATGTTTGGCACGATGCCATCTGCCATCTTTGATCAAAATCGTCTTAAAATTACCGCTACAAAATATGCACTGTTTGTAACGGCAAACTCCTGTATTAAGATGAAAGGATTTTGCACATCGGAAAAATAATAAACGAAAGACTGGGCTAAATAATTATTAACATATTTCTACAAGATGATACATTTTATTATCACCAGACTTGACTTGCAATGTAAAATTTATCACTGGTTAAAACAAAACACAGTCTGTTCTGATCTGCAGCATGTGTGCGTGTGTAGAGGGGCAAGTATAGGAGGATATGCGAGTCACATGGTTGCCTAAGGTACCAGACACATCTCGTTCCTTCACCTATACTGAGTGATATCTGCTGTCTTTGTTGCATCGTTTTTGAATAATATTTTTGTGTGAGGGTAGGGGTGTGTATGTGGGGGTGTGGGATGGGGGTGGGTTGGTATGAAGCATACTTACTTTAGTGCCAGGCTATTACCAACCAATTCCAATACCATTTCACAATTCTTCAGAATAGCAGTCTAATTACCTGACTAATATTTGAGTAATTCTCTAAATAAATATTTTTAATTCCAAATTTTATGGAAAATTTTGCCCAAACTTGTTTCACAAAAATGTGACCTGTAATATAGAAAGGTACCTTAAGGATCCTTTTGACAAACTGAGATTTGAACCTGTCCCTGGAGAGCAAATTCCAAGCTTTAAAATGATACATTAGGCACCAGAAACAAATTTGGTCGATTTGGTCGATGCTTGTTATTAATGAACTATCAACTAATTTATCAGACTTAATGCTACATTTATATTGGTCAATATCAATACAGGCATAAATTACTATGTTATCACAATTAACAATAGTAAATCAATCGATTTCATAAATAATAAGGATCGACCATTCATCGATGGTCGTTTAAAAGATAATTTGTTTCTATTGCCTTATTTGTAAATTTGAACAGATACTTGGTGATATCACACAAAAAATTCCACTTTTTATTCTTAATATTTTCATTATATTTTGCAAGGTTATTTTGCCTGTATCTCAATATAGGCTATGTCGACCTTAAGGTACCTTTTGATCCTTACAGCAAATTACCAACTGCTTTTATGCTTTTTAGTATTCTTTGACATATTTGCAACACTCAAGATCAAAACTTTCAGGTTGCCAGTTTTTAATTATTTTTTTTCCCAAAAAACTGATAATTATGTTACATAGCCAAGGCACCACGCTTCCATCTCCATTATTCATCCCAGCTGCAAATGATCCGAGGTAAGGAATGCTATAACTCATCCACTCACTGTGAGGTCATACTACTTGAAAGCACCCATTTGATAAATCAGCTGCACCGACTGAGATGTAAAAATGTTTGGGGTAATATGAGAAATAAGAGAAATATTACACCACACACACTACAGGTATTAATGGTGTTTGTGCTATCTACTGCTGATAGCAACTGTATGTGTACCATTAGCTTACATCATTTAGAAATCTAGGAGAGACAGGGAGCCAAATGGATGTGTCTGTCTCCTAGCCTCAGTGTGTCGGGGTGTCTGTCCATGTGTCTGTCTGTCTGTCTATGTTTGTCTTTCAGTCAGTCAGTCTGTCTGTCTTGTGATAACAGACTGTTCAAACCAAAATTCATGTTTAATAACCAACACATAAGGACCTTTACTTGAATATCATTACTCTTAGATTCTTCAAAATCCAGCTTGCTTGTCCAAACATGCTCCTAGTCTTCAAAGTTTTCAGTTGTTTGCCTTTCTGTCTGTGTGTCTCACAAGGGTGAAATTAAGTGGGAGACGGGAGCTGTTTGGCCCCCAGAAACTCTGAAATGGCCCCTGGTTCCATCTCAATTGTAGTTGACCAGGGGACACTTTTCTCACAAAACTGGCCCCCTGGATAGTGAACCAAAAATATCAAATTCAAAGCAACTAGTGCTTATTTAACTCATCCAGCTCATCTTTATTTTTATTAGCCCCTTGGTAATTAGAAATGGCCCCTGGTTCCTCCCAATCTTGGTAAACCAGGGGCTATTTTTTTGCCAAAGTGGCCCCTGGTTCAAGCTCTCTTATTTTCACCCTTGGTGTCTCATATGTATAATATATGTGTATAGTTTATATACCTATGACCCTTCTTTCTTATATGTGTTGTGATCAAGCAAAATCAGTTGGAAGTCAGAAATTCAAAATTGTAACTTTGCACTGGGTTCATTGTGGACTGGATAGTCACATTTGCAGTGTTAGAAATAAACCAACATTTCAAAGGGCTTTAGGGTCCCTAAAATGCTCTAATCTTCCATCAATTTTCATGAGCTCTTGGTCCAAAGACCACCTTATTTCCAACACTATCTTTTTGGCT
Organism: Amphiura filiformis; assembly: GCF_039555335.1. NCBI lineage: Eukaryota > Metazoa > Echinodermata > Ophiuroidea > Amphilepidida > Amphiuridae > Amphiura > Amphiura filiformis. Next base: position 18,573,515 of record NC_092639.1, read on the forward strand.
CTCTGTCTTCCATCAGGGTTGCCAAACCTGTGATTTGGTAGCCCAACTGAGCAACTTATGTAGATTTCCCCCGCAACTTTTCCACAATTTCCTGTCCCATAGAAGCCAATATAGGGTTGAACGAAAAAATTGGGTGACTTTTCAACATTGGCTCTCACAACTTTCGATAGTTTCCTGTCCCATAGAATTTTTTCAGAAACCCTGTCATTCTTCTGTGTCTGGCTTAACATTATGGATGTGCACACAGACAGGCATAGGTGTATTAACATTTGTTTTATATTTGTAAGTGTTTGTAAGTGTAATGCTTTACCCTAGCAGGACGTATCTGAGACATACTTAATATAAGTGAGCATCTGAAATAAATGATGCAAGCCCAAGAAATTATGATTAAGTGACTTTATGAAGCTCAGGCAAACTATTAGTAAGTGTATGAGAGACTGTGTTTATGTCTGTCTGTCAGTGGTTTCTCACGAGGCTATGCTTGTGTGCCTTTTTTTGGAGTACAAAACTAGCTTGTGTGTCGATTTTTTCTTGTGTGTCTAGGCACACAAGAAAGATCTAAGTATATAGGGGGTGTAGATGCCATTTTTAAAGGTATTGAAAAAGGTACACAAGCAACAACCAGTCTGAACAACAAAAAAGACACACAAGATGGAAAAAAAGACACACAAGAGGTCCGTCAGGCATCCGTCACATGTCCGTCGGGTCAAAAAGACACACAAGAAAAGTCACACAAGTCTCACAGACACACAAGTAGGGGTGCGTGAGTAGGGGTGTCCGTACGTCTGTCTATCTATGCTTATACAGTAAAAAGCTGCGTCGGCAGTGTGATGATGAATACAAAAGTAAAAAGTAGGAAACTACCGTGAAGTATATAAAATTGGGCGAGCTTTCGGCCATAGGCCTTTTTCATAGCCATGATATAATACTTGTGAAAACAAATACTTGTGAATACTTGTCCACTACAAACCTACTGACTCCCATAGCTACCTTACCTACTCCTCATCACATCCTTCGGCGTGCAAAAACTCTATCCCTCAATCTCAGCTTCTCCGACTTCGCCGTCTTTGCAGTGAAGATGAAGATTTTGAGAACCGAGCTTCTGAAATGTGCACCTTCTTCCACGAGAGAGACTACCCGGAACACATCACTAAAGATGCTAAGCGTAATGTTGATAGAATATCTCGTGAAGAAGCTATCAAACCTACTCCTGCCACCAACACCGATCGCGTCCCGCTGGTTCTCACATATCACCCTCTGACGTACGTGTTGCCAAAATCGTTCAGAAGAATTTCCACTTAATTCACGCGGATCCAGCTACTCATGCCATATTCCCATCACCTCCCCTACAAGCATACAGGAAAGACCAAAACCTCAGAGACTCTCTCGTCCACTCCCTAGTCTCACCCAAGCAAGATAATGCCTCCATGACCGCATGTAAGAGACCGCGATGTAAAACTTGTCGGTTTGTCTATAACACTGCTACAATCAACGGTCCCAAAGATAACTTTAACATCAAGGATGACTTCACTTGCACCACTAAGGACTGCATATATGCCATTACGTGTCGAAAATGCGCTTCTGTGTACATCGGTGAAACTGGACGAATGATAGCAGAACGTTTTCGGGAACATCTCAGAGATACCAACAGAGGGGACATCACCAAACCAGTTGCTAAACATTTTTCAACGAATGGTCACAGCCAAGAAGACATGCAAATTACTGGACTCAAAAAATGCCACGGTAACACGGCAAGTCGCCGCAAAGATGAACAGCAGCTAATTTTCAAATTAGGAACACTTACGCCTGCAGGAATGAACGTTGATTTTCCCGCTTTCCGGAGTAGGCCCATCGCGTTTTTTGTGCTTCTCCGTTCGCGTTTTTGTGCTTTCCGCTTTCGCGCTTTTTTATGCTTCCCGTTCGCGTTTTTAGTGCTTTTCCGCTCAGCGTTTTAGTCCCTTACTACGCACGCGCGTTTATCAACGTTCATTCCTTGTGTATGTTTTGTTTTCACAAGTATTATATCATGGCTATGAAAAAGGCCTATGGCCGAAAGCTCGCCCAATTTTATATACTTCACGGTAGTTTCCTACTTTTTACTTTTGTATTTATCTATGCTTATATCCAAGCCAAACATCCACACCTGGTGTCCTCCTCTCTACTCTCTTTCCTACTGCACCATCAATTGAATTAACACTTACAATTCACACTCCTCGTTCCATCTTGGGCCTTGAGACTTCTCTGCTACGGACGTGATGAATTTATCTTTGCCAAGTGCGATAATAACAAAAGCGTTATTCCACGAGTTGTCCTTGCCTTTCTGTATCAGGTTTCTTGCCTGGTGAACTGTGGAAATCAATCAGAGAAAAGGAAGACACAAATTAGTTTTAATCAATAGTGATATATTTTAGTTCATGTGTGACTGAACTGGATTGGCAGCCAAAAAGAGGACAATGACGCTTAAATTAATGAAGGTTTAAAACTGCTCAACGACATGCAAATTGAATATCATAAGACTACATGTATATTAAAATGTCACACACATTGTAGAGTCTACTAAGAGAATAAACGATAGGAATTTTTGTTTTTACTATCGTCTACCGTGTGATAGACGACAGGCAGCTAGGTCCAATATTTTTAGTGGATGCCTGCGCAGCCTGTATCCACTACGATAAAAATATTGGACCTGCCTGTCGTCTATCATAGGTAGAGGATAGTAAAAACAAAAATTCCTATCCTTTATTCTCATTCTTAGTCAGTTAAGGGGTACTACACCCCTCGATAAATTTGTGTCTGTTTTTGCATTTTTCTCAAAACTAATAACACAGTGGTAACAAAAGTTATGTATATTATACGGGCAAGGAATCCAATTACTACACTGGAATTTCAGTGACCCAAGACAAGCGGTTCGTTATTTATGATAAGAAATAAGGAACCGCTATCATATATACTGAACCGCTTGTCTTGAGTCACTGAAATTTCAGTGTAGTAATTGGATTCCTTGCCCCAATAATATACATAACTTTTGTTACCAGTGTGTTATTTTTTTTTGAGAAAAATGCAAAAAATAGTCACAATTTTACCATAGGGGTGTAGTACCCCCTTAAATATTATTTTAATAACTGTAAACTATGTTTTAAGCAAAAACTAAGTTACCACCATAAAAAACCCCCCTTATTATAAAATGAACAAAACTTGTTTACAACTTCACGTATTTTGTTGCGCGTACTGCACGTACTAGCGCGTCGTGCATTCCACACTAGTGTACGCATACAACGCGATACTTACTCGCACATCTACAAGCGTGTTACGCGTTATCAACACTCATGATGACGTGGGGTCGTCTACGGCCTGATTGACGGCACCCGAAATCATGCGAACTAGACCTGACTCCCACTGACTAAGAATTTATCATCATAAGCCCCTTGTGACCACGGGGCTAATATCTAGATCCAGCAACCCTGAGATCCTAGGTTTTATAAATACAAGTACTGTTGAGACCTGTTCCCACAAAATGAGAGGTTTTTTGTCTTAAAATTGTCTTTATTTGTGAGTTATGGTAAGATTCATAATTTCTGGATTACATGCTTTATGTGATATATAGCTTGTCAGGGTTGCTCCCTCACTTGTTGTTCAAAAGTCAATATTTCAAAGAAGAATTTGAAAGTTTTCTATTGTTTTCTGGCATGATCAATGAACCATATCTCCTTTTCTTTCCTGGCGACTTTCCGCTCATTTAGCTTCATTTTGTGAGGACAGGGGTGTATTCACTTTAAAACTATAAACCCTTTGTAACTTAAGAGCTCTTGAACATAATTTTTTAGAAGTGGCTCTATACCTCAAAAAATAGATTTTTCTGATATTTTGTGCAATGATGCATGTTAGGGTGTTGACTACTTGTGTGACTAAAAAAAATTCAAAAATCGGCTCGTTGCCATGGAAACGGCCAAAACCCAGATTCTGTCATTTTGGGTCAAATTGGCAGTGAAATTAGTTAAAAAACATGTTATTTCAAGTGTTCGCTGCAACTAAGCCATATAATGCTGGTACGTTACATTAAGTTCTTGTGAAAGGACATCTATTCATTTGATGATCAGCATAAATAGAGGTCAATACGTTGTTCTTAAGGGTACGTGCAGAGCCCATCTGCCAGGTGTATTTTCACTTTTTCATAAAATGTCATTTTAGCACCTAAAATATCATCATGAAAATCAACAACCCGGTGTTGCCAGGATTTTGTCCATTCTAGTGTAGGTAGTACAAGCTAGGTACTTTACATTTTAGTAAAAATCAGCTTGGGCAAATGTTACTTCTAAATACAGTGTTGCCAGAAAAACCGGTATTTTTGCAAATTGACATTTTGTCAAATTACGCCTTTTTGTCAAAATTTTGTGCATTTTGACAAATATTTTCCTTCAAGGTGAATCCAAACAACACTTTTTCATCTTTGTAAATATCTAAATACTGAAAATTCAAATTTAGTGTTGCCAGAGTTCTTGATAAAACACCCAATATTAGTATTTTACTGATAGTATGATTTGTTGTTGATGGTTTGATTGGGAAATGCTTATTTCTAATTTTCATACATCGAATGTACATAGTATAGATTGTTATATGAATGTTTAAACACCTGAGCACAAAGTAGGCCTAAGTGTTGCCAGAATTCTTGATAAAACACCCAAAATCATAATACCACGATCCAGTCCTCTCACACTAAAGTTGACGTCAAAATTTGGTTTACTATCATCAATAGCTTGTCCTAAAAAGCGTATTCAAATTTTGAAAACCCCACGGTTCTAGTATTATCTAGTGCAAAGTTATAGTCAGGGTAATCATGGGTATTAATTTTGTTCTTTGTTTTCTATTGAATTTTGAACTGGTCACTCAAACCTTACTGGACTGGATCAATAATAATCAAAAATATTGATATCAATTTCAGCAATAATTAAAAAATATATAAATATCGTTATCAATAATAAACAAAAATATTATCATCAATAATATCAATAATAATCAAAAATATTAACATCAATATCAATAATAATCGAAAATATTAATATGAATATGAATAATAATCAAAATTATTAATATGAATATTAATCAAAAATATAAATATCAATATCAATAATAATCAAAAATATTAATATTAATTTCAGTAATAATTAAAAAAATATAAATATTAATATCAATATCAATAATAATCGAAAATATTAATATGAATATGAATAATAATCAAAACTATTAATATGAATATTAATCAAAAATATAAATATCAATATCAATAATAATCAAAAATATTAATATTAATTTCAGTAATAATTTAAAAAAATATAAATATTAATATCAATTTCAGTAATAATTTTAAATATCAATATCAATAATAATCAAAAATATTATCATCAATATCAAAAATAAACAAAAACATTGACATCAATAATATCAATAATAATCAAAAATATTAACATCAATATCAATAATTATCAAAAATATTAATATTAATATCAAAAATAATCAAAAATATAAATATCAATTTAAATAATAATCAAGAATATTAATATCAATATCAATAATAATCAAAAATATTAATATCCATATCAATAATAATCAAAATATTAATATCTATATCAATAATAATGAGAAATATTAATATCAAAATCAATAATGATCAAAAATATTAATAATAATATCGATATCAATAATCAAAAATATTAATATGAATAATAATCAAAAATATAAATATCAATATCAATAATAATCAAAAATATATATTAATATCAATATCAATAATAATCAAAAATATTAATACAAATATCAATTTTAAAATATTAAGATAGTTTTGATTATTGTTGATATTGATATCCCCATATTTTTGATTATTATTGATATTAATATTTTGCTTATTATTGATACTAATATTAATATTAATATTTTGCTTATTATTGATATTGATATAAATATTTGTGATTGTTATTGATACTGATGTTAATATTTTTGATTATTATTGATAATGATAGTTTTGATTATTAGTGTTATTGATATTGGTATTAATATTTTTAAATATTATTGATATATTGATGTGAATATTTTTGATTATTATTGATATTAACCCTAGAACTACGAAGTACCACCCCAGATTTCTTATCCGTCATAAAAAATGTGTGCATTTACGCCCGACCTAAGCTAATCATAGATCCATCCTTTGCGCTTATTTTAGTGTAAAAATGTTTACCAGCACCTTACCTGGGTGTAGGACCGGCTGTCAAAGATGACCACAGAGGGGGTGTTGGTGAGGGCCACCAAAGGTTTCTACAGTAAAATAAATTATTTTCATTTCATTCATGTAAAATTATTATAAGCTATTGACTTTTTACTTGTTAGTTTGAGGAGAAAATTCGGTCAAATCGCATTTTTTGTAGAATTTTAGCGAAAATCAATTTTGCCAATACTTTTGTACATAGCTAAAATTTTCCAAATTTGCATGGGCGCCCTCACATTATGACGTCACAGTGACATTATGAGAGGAATGTTTGTACTTATTGGTATCACTGGGGTAGAGGAGACCCATAGCTATACATTGATTCCAAATATAACGGTATATGACATTTATAATTGAAAATTAGGGGGTTGCAACCCCCCTTCGTAGTCCGTGTTACAAAATATGGCTCAGTAGTTCTAGGGTTAATGTTAATATTTTTGATGATTGTTGATAATGATGTTAATATATTTGATATTATTATTAATATTATTGATGATAGTAAACCAAATTGATGTTAATACTTTTGATTATTATTTATATAGATATGAATAGTTTTGATTATTATTGATAATGATGTTAATAGGCCTACATTGATATTATTATTAATATTGATGATAGTAAAAACAAATTGATGTTGGATCGTGGCACATATAAATATAAATATATATATGATTTTGGGTGTTTTATCAAGAATTCTGGCAACACTTACTTTGTGCTCAGGTGTTTAAACATCCATATAACAATCTATACTATGTACATTCGATGTATGAAAATTAGAAATAAGCATTTCCTAACCAAACCATCAACACAAAATCACTAAAATGCTAATATTGGGTGTTTTATCAAGAATTCTGGCAACACTAATTTTGAATTTTCAATGTTTAGATATTTACAAAGACAAAAAAGTGTTGTTTGGATTCACCTTGAAGGAAAATATTTGTCAAAATGCACAAAATTTTGACAAAAAGGCGTAATTTGACAAAATGTCAAATTGCAAAAATACCGGTTTTTCTGGCAACACTGTATTTAGAAGTAACATTTGCCCAAGCTGATTTTTACTAAAATGTAAAGTACCTAGCTTGTACTACCCACACTAGAATGGACAAAATCCTGGGAACACCGGGTTGTTGATTTTCATGATGATATTTTAGGTGCTAAAATGACATTTTATGAAAAAGTGAAAATACACCTAACAGATGGGCTCTGCACGTACCCTTAAGAATAACTTATTGACCTCTAAATATGCTGATCATCAGATTAATAGATGTCCTTTTACAAGAACTTAATGTGATGTACCAGTATTATATGGCTTAGATGCAGCGCACACTTGAAATAACATGTTTTTTCCCTCATTTCACTGCCAATTTGGCCCAAAATGACAGAATCTGGGTTTTGGCCGTTTCCATGGCAACAAGCCGATTTTTGAATTTTTTAGTCACACAAGTAGTCAACACCCTAACATGCATCATTGCACAAAATATCAGAAAAATCTATTTTTTGAGGTATAGAGCCACTTCTAAAAAATTATGTTCAAGAGCTCTTAAGAAACCATTAGTTTCAAATACCCTTTTTAATACTAGATGAAACTTTAAGAAGGGTACTTGTTGTAAATCCCTACTGCTTACGATGAGTACCAATCGTAAGTCATTCAAGTAAAATGGATTTTACGATGTGTCAAGTTACGATTGAGTTTGTGACTTATGAGGCTTCATAAAGTGTAGTGAAATGGACCCCAAGTCTCCTATTGTCCACACAAAATGATGTTTTCAACAGGCGTGCTGTATCGGCTGTCTGATAACTACAAACTGTCAAGCTTGTCCGATGCCAAACCTGTTGATGAATATCCATTTTCAAACATAAGGACTTAACGAAGCAATAACATTTCCATTCCTCCTTTATATTGTGTCATGACTCTGTGGCAAAATTGCCACTGCATTTGTCCCAACAGAAAAATGCATAAAAAACAAGAAATTATACACCAGCAGTCTTAACTCTCTCCACGCGGGTGTCGACTGCAGACGACAAGTTTCTTTTTTTTTCCGAAAATTCAAAAATTTCAAAATTGTTTATTTTTATTACCATATTTGGAAGCAGCATGAAATATGCATTAAAATGAGTACAAACAAGCCTGGTATTGGTTCAGTGGTTCTTAAGATAGGTCTTGATATTTTGAAAAATATCTCAAAACTAGAACTTTTTATGTTGAAGCCTATGGCTAGCATGCAGAGCATTAATCATGTTCACGCACTGTCACTCAAAATACTAGTAACTAGCAAACCCACTGGTCTGAAATCCACTGATCTGAAAATTGAATGTGTGCACTAGATTTCACCGTTGCATGATACGTCATGATTACAAATTTCCATTGCCTGGTACATCTGACACCTTATTTTCACTCAAGTCGTACTATTTTCAGGTATGTGTTTCCACAATAAAGCTTATTAAAGTTTGGTGGTACACTGACTAATTCTTTACCCGCAATAAATTAATAATTATTATCAGTGGAGCACCTTTACAGAGAATTTGGTCAATCCATGGAATGTGAAACCCCTTCCTCCCCTTTTGGTGGTTTTATGCAAAGCCTTTTGAATAAAAGCTACACTTGATATGCATGGTTAGTAGTATGGATTCACACAGAATAAATCTGAACATATTTTGAGTGAATTTTGGCTCTATCTCTTGTTCCCCCCTACCTACCGAGGCTGTACATAACTCTGAGACACACTCTCTCTTCTTATTCTCTTTCTCACTCTTTCTCTCTGGCAGTGGCGGCACCACAGGGGGGGGGGGGGCATTTGTCAGAACTCTTGTCCCCTTGTTTCCCCAGAAAAAACCCCAAATTACTTAAAAATTTCCACTTTTTGTGGTAATTTTGCACAAAACTTGTTGATTTTGCCCCGAAATTCACTTTGACCCCTAATGCCCCCCCCAAAAAAAATTTCCTGGCACTGCCACTGCCTATTTCTCTATCTCATGAAGGACATTGTGTTGGGCCGGGGGGGGGGGGGGTCACTGATATGTGAAGGTGGTATGGGCATGTGCAGTGATCAAGGGTTCCTTTTTACAGGCCCTTCAGCAGTTCTAAAGACTCCCAATAGGGGACCATGCTCCATTTCATTTAGAGTAAAACTCCACCAAATTGTAGCGCTTGAGTCAAAATTTAGAAAAAAATAGAATATAGCTCTACAACCTATAATTTGGCCCAATTTCAGTTCAGTAGACTCAAAAACATGATGAAATTCCAGTTCAGAAGCCCCCATCACTTCTCAATTCCCAACGTTTAGTGCCCGGGTTTGGTGCTCCACCCCCACAATATGAAAGCTGAGTTCCCCCACCAGGAGTCTGTCATCATCTTTTCTCTCTCCCCCTTACTTCTCCCTCTACATCTAAATTCTCTCTTACTCATTAAGAAAAAAGAAATACCCCTTTAATCTACTTCAATATCAAATGTATAACATATTCTAAAAGGGGTCGAACAGCAAAGGATAATCTTAAAAGCTAGTCTGCCTACCTTTACTCTGGGTTGAACATATGTGATGAGATTAAGCAAAATAGGTCATTTGTCGGGCAAAATCAAAATTCAACTTTCGATTTCATTACATGTGTCATTTTTAGAGCTTTAGTTTGATAAAAATACCATTACAATTGGACTTATGATTCCATAGATATGGTCATTTTAGCATTGCTCAGAACAATAAAATACAAACAAAGATGAATACTATTATTGGTTATATCTCAAATTTAATATTAGCGACAAATGACTCATTTAGCGTGATCACATCACATATTACCTTATCGTGCCCGCAAGCTATGCAGGGAAATACTGCTACAAAAATATTACATTGAATAAGCAATGAAGCCATCAAGATCCAAATGATGACTACTTGCATTAAACATTATACTTGCCAATACTGGTGCAAGCTGCAAGTTAAGCCAAGTTTATTCCCAAAATGAACTACTAGTCTGCTATACTACACTAAGGTAAACTTTCTTGACAGATTTTCATAAAATTTTCGATAAATATTATAAATATTGCAAAGAAAGGTCAAAATTATTTTCATTATTTGGCAAGTACTTTGGGACATTCTAACTAATTATTTCAAACATCATAATAAATGTAACACATGGTTTGCAAAGCAAGCATGTTCTACAAAAGAAAAAGGTTTGCAGATTATTGAGGAAAAAACAATATTTGTAAATTATATATTTTATTTTTTTACTAAAAGATATTCAGCAGTTATTATTCAGACAATCAAGAAAGACTGTCCCAAAATATGATTCCCCTAAATTTGTTTGTTTATTTGTCGTTTTTTCACTCAAATATATTCAGACAATATAGAAAGTTGTCCTAAAATATAATTATAGGCCTACTGGTTTGAAAAGCTGAAGACAGAGATAGAAAAAACAAAACAATTCCATAATTTTCCCATCAGAATAGCAAATCGCAAAGTTTTCAAGATATTTTGGTTGATTAGAGTTTGTGGTTTAGAATAAAGCCAAGAATTTTCTGCTTTACAAATGCTAAATTCCGCTTTTCTCCGCTTTGTAATTTTAGCACATTTCTGACATAATAAAATTTCACAAGAATCTTACCAATAATAAACTGATCGGGTATCATGGCTGCAATGGGAGGTAGGACAGGCGTTGTACGGTAAATCTATGACGGATTGTACTTTATTTTGATGAATTTTGAAGACCCATTTCTTTAGTAAATAGATGCATTTGTAGGATTGTAGATAAATAATTCAAACTTTTTAGCTTGACAAATCCATTAAATGATTACTCACGACTTTAGCTTTCGCCATCAGGGCTGATGGCTTGATCACAAGTGAATAGGTCCACTGCTTTTCCCGCGAAACGGCTTGTTGACATTTCCCGGAAGTGAAGATGTTTTTGTTTTGAGCAGTGGATTGTACACGTGATCGAGAGAAGATGTGGAGAAGATACGTCGATGATGTTCTAGAGATAATACAGAGAGACAGCACTCAAAAACTCACAGACCACTTGAATTCTGTTGACACGACTGGAAACATCAAATTTACCTTTGAGGAAGAAGATCAGGGCAAGATCCGTTCCTGGACACGCTAATCGTAATGCGCAAAGAAGATGGCTCCGTAAAATTGCTGGTATACCGCAAAAAAACACACACGGACCAGTATTTGAATTTTCAGTCACAGCACCCCTTGCACCAAAAACTTGGGGTCATCCGAACATTGATGGATAGAATGGAGAACATAGTTACAGAGGAAGAAGATAAGAAAGAGGAGGAGAACAAGATCAGGACAGCGTTAAGTGAATGTGGTTACCCCAAATGGTCGCTGGACAGAGTGAAGCAGCAAATGAATGACAAACAAAAGTTAAACAGAAAAGAAGGATGCCACACCATCTAAAGGCATGGTAGTCATACCCTACGTAGAAGGCTTGGCGGAGAAACTACAAAGAATCTTCAGGAAACATAATATTTCCACAGCCATGAGACCCACCAACACTCTGAAAAGTCTGCTGGTCCATCCAAAGGACAAAAAGGACATTGAGCAGACTAGTGATGTGGTATACAACATTCCGTGCAAAGGTGCGACAAGTCTTATGTAGGGAGACTGGGCGACAATTTGGTACAAGGTTAAAAAAACAAAAAAAGGACTCTGAAACTGTTGCAGAAAGAAAGTTCACGAGAGCAAACAGAAAAGAATCCACCACAGAACAGCACAAATCAGCCATTACAGACCACATAGCGCAAGAAAATCATATCATAGAATGGGAGGGGGCGTCTATACCGATTAAGGACTCAAACGCCTTCAGCAGGAGAATTAGGGAAGCAATCTACATTCGCAAAAAGGGGCCAAAGCTATCAACCATGACGAAGGTCTCAGTATCTCTCGATCACGTGTAACGATCCACTGCTCAAAACAAAAACATCTTCACTTCCGGGAAATGTCAACAAGCCGTTTCACGGGAAAAGCAGTGGACCTATTCACTTGTGATCAAGCCATCAGCCCTGATGGCGAAAGCTAAAGTCGTGAGTAATCATTTAATGGATTTGTCAAGCTAAAAAGTTTGAACCATTTCTTTAGTATTTTATTTCTTTCTTTTCAATTGTATTTTTTTTCTTTTCTAGGTCATTTTGCTTATTTAAAAAAATTTCTCCGAAATGCGTTTTCCGCTTTACCTGCGAATTCCGCGATTTTTTGCGGAATTTCCGCAACGCGGAGAATTCTTGGCTTTAGTTTAGAACCATCATCATCACCCAACTGCAGGGGACTCCAAAATTCAGAAGCCTCACCAACACAGACATAATGCAAATTCATTTTTGTCTGAATAGAATCACAGACTGTGATGGAATTGACATTGTCATGCATTATAATCATCACATTGGTATGGATGAAGATTGAAGATGTGCAGTCACAGCACATGTATAATACATAAGGTGATATGGCATGTAGGTGCATTTATGTTGGGCAACAAGTATTTCCCACGGATGATGAAAAAGACCTGATGAAATTCATAAGATTATAAATATTTAGTACCATTATTTGCATCTCAATGATTTAGTAGCCTATTAGACATGAAGTTTGGGTTGCTCATATCGCATGCATTATACATCACTTAAAATGCAGGCATAAGCATCCGAATGGGTGATGAAATGTTATTTCATGTTCAGATTTAAGGTAATAAAGCATTCCTGGGACAGTAAGCATCCTCTTCATGTCAGAGCATGACATAAAGCAAACTAGATTAAAGCCATAATGTGTGATTTGCTTCACAGTTTTACTCGGATTTATACTTTTTGCTTAATCAGGCCTATAATCATATTTTAGGACAGCTTTCTATATTGTCTGAATATATTTTAGTGAAAAACTGACAAACAAACAAACAGATTTAGAAGAATCATATTTTGGGACAGTCGTGTACTAAAATACCACGTAAAAGGCTAAGCCTGAAGTGCTTTAATAACAGTAAAATTTAACTTTTTATATTAAAACCGGGGCGACCCGGTTTTATTCAGTGTTCATCGATCGAGTGCTTGCTAACATCTCCAGCTTATGTGTACAGACGTCGAGCGCGATGCTCCGTGCAGTATTACATGTTGCGATCAGCGAGCGTATTACACACATTTTAGGCGCTGGAATGAAATCGCAATTTTCTTCGTTGTACCGGTACCTCATTTGTTTGGCTCGAAATTAAAAGGGGATAATGTGATCAGTGAAAACAAACATTTAAATAGGAATCTATTCTTTATGCAAATCACACATTATTGCTTTAAGTGACATGCAGACCAAGAGAATCCGGTGTGAATCAAAAGCTCCTTCGTAATGCAAAAATAATATTGAAAATGAAATGCGGTCAAAGTAGAAGTAAGAGTACTAAGTAAGTAACTGAAAATTTAATATTTCCGAGTTCCGACTGATTTTGCTTGATCGCATCACATAATCATACTGTGGTGAAATAGCACACATGATGTTAATTTGTGACACGATCAAGGTAATGTAAGTCGGATGTCGCTAACATTGATTTTGAGATATTGGCAAAGAAAGTGTTTTAACAAAAAATCCTTCTGTTTTCTATTGTTTTCAGCGATTGATAAAGTGACGTAACTTCGCATAAAAAAGGTTTTCAGTTTCTGAAAGCTCTAAATGTCCTCTTTACAATATGTAAATCTCATTTTCGACCAGGGTCGACATGTGACTCATTCCCCTTGATCATGTCACATTTGAGGCTTAATGCCTCATCTTGTATAATAAGTTCCTTTCCATATGTCATGGTACATTGTTCCAGGTATATTGAAGTTTGAGATTGCTCAAATCATGGTAAAGACAAAAAAATCAAGAAGTGAAATAGTAATCATGTTCTCTATTTAAGTGTACACGTGTCAAGGGGGAGAGCAAGAGCTCCATATGATCCAAAAACAGTGTTTAAAGAAACAAAATCTTCAAATAAAGGTTTGCAATATCATACTACAGTTTGCTGCGAGCACACAGTATTCATGACATAGCACTAGCAGGAGAAAACCCCATATTGAAGAGAGATCCTTTTCACAAAGTAAAAACACTGTCAAATTGAAATTCAGGTATGATAGAAGCAACAATAAAACAGGATATTTTCACATAAATTATATTTTCACATGCTTCTTTAGATTCTACTTCTGTCTGATATCACAACAATTTGTTTACACTAACGCATGCATGTGCAACATATATTTCTCAGGTTAATATTTGTATGGTACACCCTATATGCTTTAACAATGAATAGAAAGTACAAAAATAAAAGTGGTATTAAAATATTCATACTTAAAGTAGGCTAATAATGTATTACTGAATACTATAGCCCTTTGCATGCTAAATGGTTGACCCACAACACACCACTTTTTGAAACAATGAAATCTGTTTTTATCAAGATCCACCCCTGGTTTTTTTACCATCATGCTCAGTAATCTACTATTGTTACATTTATTTGCAACATCATCTTTGATATTTTGTGGAAAAACATCTGCACTGTACAAACTTGAAAATGGAAGGAAGGTAACATTACGCAAAATATCAACACACGCCTGGAGCAATGTGACGTATAACAGCATATTTTAGCGTCATTCATTTTTTGTGATTTTAACCATTCTGAACAATTTACCATTTCTTTTTAATCGCAGTTACAATCAGCTACAAATTAAAGTCCGTGTGTCAACAAATTGTGTGGGAATGTTAAATTTACGGTTCTGAAATTAACCACGAAAAGTGCAAAAATATATACTTTGTGAAAATTTCCCCGGTATCACTATGGACCACAACAGCCTCATCCCAATGCCATAGTTCAATAACCTCAAAAAAACAATAATAGTACAAAATTTGAACTCGAGTTGCAGAGTATGAATTTTTGTACCCAAATTTTCAAAGGTCATTCAATGAATGTACAAATGTATTGGGGTTAATGAATTGTGTCCTGATAGATGAGCATGTTGTGGATCCTAGTGAATGCATCTCTGTGTAGTGATACTGCATTATTTTCATTACATTAGAGTATGCATGATGCCAAGCTGGGTTCAAAGACATCTCAAGTGGGTAGATCTATACAGTGATACTATGCAACTATCTTCTATTTTCACAGCCGATTCTCTGCTACTTGGGTTTCTTTTTTTGACATAATATTTGACACATAATGCATGCTCATAGTAAGAAATGGATGCATACAGTAATGCAGTGTAACTGTAGAGTAGTTTGAGAGCAATTGGCTGTTCCAGTTGAAGTCCATACCCTATGGAAGACATGACCTTAATACAGGGAGTGTGAATGGGTGACTCCATTTGAGATTAAGGTCATGCATTCCATAGAGGGTGATGTATCATAACTGGAACAGCCCAATATTTGACTTCATACAGCTCCAGTTTCCTAACCTTTTTTTAAATCTTAGAACCAAAATGTATGTCAAAAAGCATTTATATGCTGATTATGCTCAACAGAAACCATTAGAAATTATTATCAAAACTGTACCTGTTACCTGATGAAATTTGCGGTGAAGATTGAAAGTAATCCTGTCGTTACTCTCTTCAAATTATCCCATGTCGTTTACTGCAGCTACAAGCCTAAATTGAGGTAAATTTTGGTTATTCCTTCATGTAATTTTACACAAAATTAGGGTTAGGGTTAGTTTAGGGTTAGGATTAGGATTAGGATTATGATTATGATTAGGATTAGACTTAGGCTTAGGATTAGGATAGGGTTAGAGTTAGGATTAGCTTACACGAAATAATTACATGAAGGATCGACCTAAATTTTGGTCAGAAACTCACTGGCCATCAACAGAACAACAGGAAACTGAACAGGGCAAGTTTGGCCTATTATTATTTGTCTTGGTACTTTTTGGACACCCTGTTTGTGTGGGCACATAATGTCACATGCATGTACTCATAATGTTTCTAGTGCAAATGTTGGTCAGTAGCCAGGGTTGACCTATACCTACATTCACGACTCATCCTCCAGGTTGAGAGAGTATGGTGATTAAAATGCATGCTTCTCTCAAGCGCTGTTGTAATTATTCCCAGTTCCTTCACCTCATCAAGCATCAGTGCAAACCCTCCCAGCAACGGTTTCGCTATAGGCCAAAATACTCTCATTTCCGCTGGCATGGTTCATCAACCCCATTCGCCAATCATAGTTTAAAGGCTGACCTCAAGTTATTGAGTATGAGTTTTTGTTCTCAAAACATTCAAAGGTCATGATATGAAAGTACAAACATAGTGGAGTTAACCCACTTCACGCAGGTGTCAAATGCAGACGACAAGTTAAAAAAAATTCAAATTCAAAAATTTCAGAATTGTACATTTTATGACCATATTTGGAATCAGCATGAAAAATGCAATAAAATGAGTACAAACAAGCCTAGTATTGGTTCAGCAGTTCTTGAGATAGCTCTTGATATTTTGAGAGAATATCTCAAAACTTTGACTTTTTATGTTGAAGCCTATGGCTAGCATGCAGAGCATCACAGAACTGTGCCTGATGGATGAGCATGTTTAAGATCCTAGATGCTTGAAGCAAAGAATAACAACTCTCACTGATTCCAGACTTCTATCCAAACTGTGTAAAAAAATCAATTATAATTTGGAAGCATAGCGCCGCAAAAACGTTAATATGATTAGTGCCAGAGCTAAGGGTTTCAGTGCATACATTAGACATGATATCATTAGCTATATCACAAGAACCACCAAACCAATACCATGTATGTTTGTATGACGATATTAAATCATTTTTACACTCGGTGGTATAACATAGCTATGAGATGCTATGATTCTGATTTTTTTTTACAAATTTTATAAAATTTTCAGATGTCACCAGGCGATTCTGTACTAAGAAAGCTAATGCTCTGCGTGCTAGCCATGCGCTTCAATGGAAAAAGTTGAAGTTTTGAAATAATTTCTCAAAATATCAAGAGCTATCTTAAAAAACTACTGAAGCAATACTAGTTTGTACTCATTTTAATGCATTTTCATGCTGATTCCAAATATGGTCATGAAAATTTACATTTCTGAAATTTTGAATTTTTAAAATTTGTTGAAACATGTCGCCTGCAGTCGACACCAACGTAAAGAGAGTTAAGATGTAAAATATGACTGCTGTCAGTAATCAAGCATGTGCAAATCATAATATTGCATGATTAAGTAGCCCATATGCGCAATCAAATAAGGCGTTGTAATTACGGTCTTGATGGCACCATACATGCATTTTATAGACTACTATATTTTAAACATAGTATTGGGGCAGCGACAGGGTGATTTTTAATAACTTGATTATAAGTGTATGTCAATACAGTAATAAATAGTGAAAACATTTTGGTTGTAAGTTACCAGTCAGCCAAGTGATATCGAACACTGGTGACATAGAGGAGACTTTTGAGATGCGTATGATCTAGCAGTATATCACACAAGCCTTTGCAAATATAGTGCGTAAAATGGGCTATTCCATTTAATATCCACACTCCCCCTGTGGAAGATTTTGGAACACGGAGAGTATGAATTTCAAATGGAATGAACACATTAGCAGCTCCATTTGAATTTCATACACCCTCTGAGAAAGATTCAACCCATATCTTCCACAGAGGGAGAGTTAAGCTGGTTTCATACGCTTCATCATGCCGCTTGTACTTTTCTGCAAGCGGAGCGGCACACCGCTGAGCGGCAGCGGCATGACTCTGAAAGCCACTCTTGCCGCTCAGCACCGCTCCAGAATCGTATTTTGTTCTCATACGTAAGAGCGGCACCGCTCCGAGTTGTCTTGAATTCAACTCCCAGCGGTGCTGCCACGGCGGCAGAGCGGTGGAGTGATCGATATATCGGCTTGCCGCTGGTCACCGCTAGCGTTTTTGGTGAGATTGCGCAGTGAAGTAATATCATCTTCAGAGCGGCAAAGCGGCAAGCGGCAGGAAAGTATGAAACCAGCATTAGTTTCAAATGGAGCAGCTGATGTGTTCAATCTTTTTGAAATTCATACTCCCTCTGTGGAAGATATTTCCAAAATCTTCCACAGGGGGAATGTGGATATTAAATGGAATAGCCCAATAGAACTGTCCACACATCCGAGACGGGCTACTTTGTCTTCAGACGTGCTTTTTACCTAGCCAGCACATCCGATAGACACCCTGAAATGTGGCCAAATAACTAGTAGTGATGTATCGACTGCTGAAATACCAGGACAAAATTAACCACATTTCGTCGGCTGTATTCCATAGTGGCGTATAGTGATTTTTTGGTCATTTTTTTGAAAATTGGCACATATGTTTTTAATGATGTTCTCTTTCATTTTTTCTAAGTCTCATCAGTCATAATTAGCTAATTAATTAGTAATTAATTAATTAAATGTATGTATAGTTACAAAGTGACATTTTTGTATTCCATAGTGGCGATCGACCATACGCCACTTTTTATACACATTTTATAATTATGAAATATCGGCAAAAATGAAAAACATCGTATGTCATAGTGGCGTACACAGATCGGACCTATACGCCACTATGGAATACTTAACGACTTAAAAGTAACGCCATAGGGATTACACGGCGATCGAGGTGGCGACGGTCAACGTAAGGTTAGGGTATTGCGTTTTGTTCGTTTTCCATAGTGACGTATAGTTTTATTGTCAGTTTGCCAGCAATAGTATGTATTTATTTCTTTTGACAAATATATAACAATAAAATCTATTTAGTTTACTACAGAAATTTCACATCATTTACAAAATATAATGAATGTCTGATTTACACAACTCGATTTTAAATTGGCATTTCTTCAAACCCGATTTTCTCGAAAAGTTGTTTATTCGCTGGCGCCCACTATACGCCACTATGGAATACGGACTGACGATTTGTGATGTTTATCTGCCATTTGGTCTTTTGAGGCCAAAATTATCCTTATTTCGGTTCATTTTTTAGCATTAAAGTTGAAAAATATTTGAAAACGTCCCAGTAAAGTCATTTTGGTAGCAGGTCAGCTGAACAATTTTGCAATTTTTGCCCATCTTGAAAATCTTGGCCACTGATAACTAGACACTATAAAGACAGCGCCAGGGCACCGCTAGGGGCGTAGCAAACGGGAGGACAGAGTGGGCGAAGTCCATGGGCCGCGAGGGTTCAGGGGCCCCGAGCAAACTACTGAGCGAAAATAGGAGGGAAAAGAGTAAGAACGAAAGAAAGAAAAGAAGACCACGTATTCTATCAGCGTGGGGCGCTGGCATAATTAAACTTGGGCTTCATGTTAATGAAAGCACAGCCTTGATGACTAAAATTATGACACTTACCATAAATTATACTTTAAACATGTAGCTCTAATTAAGTGCAGTGTACGTATTGTCAATTATATTGTCTACTAAATTAATGAAACTAAACATAAAAGCAGTTGAGGTTCAATACAATTATAAATGCTATATTGTCTTGATTATGACTTCTATTCAGTTAATTTACTGTATGAAAGTATATGCCTTAATTTTTGACATAATGTTTGTTTATGATTGTCAAGTAACACAAAATGCATACATGAAAACGCTTAAAAAATTGACGCCTGGTTGTTCCACTTTTGCACCATATTTCACCATTTTAGCTTCAATATGGCGACATTTTTGCGCGCTTCACGCATGTGTAACATAAACTTATTCTGGCACCAAAAGGCACTGGATTCACTATACTTCAAGAATTTTGTCCAACCCCATCCCCCATATCAAAAAGAAACCTATGCCACAGAATCTTGTTTGATGGTATTAGTTACTTTGAAAAAATATCCATATAATAGTTAATACAGACCTTCATCTTTGAATTGAATGTGGAAAGAATGAGAGATGGACATAGGACTGTATGGGTTTAGGGATATGGCTGATCAAGGAGATGTTAAAAGGGCCCAGCACTGAGCTTTGTCCATCATGTCCATGGGCACCCGAGGCTCTTGCTATGCCCCTGTGCACCGCAACATTAAAGTTACACCATAGACCTTTCCAGGGTCTATGGTTACACATAAAATATATGGACAGGTTATTTTCAACCCGGAAAGATTACTTTTAGGAACAGCCTGTTCTGCGGACTAAATTAGTTGCTTTTGGCTGAATTTTACACACTGGCTAATATAACCTAAATTTATGCGTAAAATCGATACAAACATTATCACTGATTACACTGAATGTGCAGTAACAATGTGCACAACGGTGTCACATTAGTGCTTAAATTGCAAATGCTTTCATGAATTTAATGGTCTATTTTACACAAATTTTTTTGTTAAATCTGAATAATATATTGATTTAGATGTTAGTGACACAGCAGTGGGCGCCACCCTTAGGGGGCGCCGAATTGACCAATTCAGCATCGATTCTGCACCCCTCCAAGGGATGACATTCTAAATTTTCACGCGCTTCATGTACATTTCAGCACAACATCATTTTAAAAATCAATTTAAGACTGATACGGTATTCAACTTCATTATAACCAAAATTAATAAATTGTAGGCCTTATTTGTACAAATTTTTGTGTGCTCCGTGTGCAATTATTTCAAGAATCGGGGGTCCATTATGTGTCCTAAGCCCAGGGCGCCACAAGACCTAGCTACGCCACCAGGACACAGAACTCTGTAACGCATCAATGACCACAGTTGAATTGATGTTGTTCACCCTGCCTCTTCACTGATTCACTTCTCATCCTGTTAATGAAAACAAAGAATTTTCATCCACATGAAAATTTTCACAAAACTTTCGCTTTGGAATACAGACGTCCCAGGGTCCATACCATACCTTGAGCTGCCTCTTAAAGAAAAGAGCAAGATATTAGTTTAACAGAGTGTAAATGACTTTACTAATGGAAACTTGGAACTATCACAATATGATACCCAACCCTTCACTTCTTATATAATATAGTGAAAGTTAAGAAAGGAAGCTAACACATGAAATTTTCACTTGAAATTTTGTAAGTGTTGAGTATTAGCACATTTTTTATTTTACATTTTATAACAGCTATTTGATATTTTTAAGGAAATACAACTACCGGTAATTGGGAAAATTTAATGTTGCTATATAATTGGGGGTTCTTTAGAACCTTGAAAATGTAAATACCCTGAAAATATTTATTTTATAGCAACTAATTATAATTCATCAACCACACAGATGCACACCGATAAAATTCAATTTCAGTTTCATCTTTCTGATTCAATCTCAGATAACCTGATCAACATCATTAATATGGTCAACTGAACCAAAATATTAACTCAGATTTTCTGAAAAGAATCTCACATTCCCTGATCAAGCCAATATTTCTCATCACGGAGGCATGCATGCACTGCTACATGTACGATGGTGTAGTATGCTGGCTTCAATACAACATGGTAATAATACATTAAAAAATGTTTCTCATGTATTTCATGTAAATGTCAAACACTTTTACATAATTATATTCAAATTTCTTGGATTGATTTCTCTTTAAGCCAGGAAATCGGGTAAAAAAATGTATTCAAAAAGAAAATTAGGCAATGAAAAAGCCAGTTGTATGGGCCCAACCAACCCAGATTTGGCTTTTGGTGATTGTTTTTAAATAAAATAATTAAATAAATAGGTGTATACAATTTAAAACAGCTTTTTTTTTTTTGGCCAAAGTGGATTGGTTTTTTTTTTAATATGCAGAACATTTTCACAATATGTTGTGAAATGTTGCAGATTTTTTGTTCAGATTTATCAAACTTTTGGTGATTTTTTAGGGTCATTTAGCTTCTTTTCTTCCAGAAAAAAACACAAATGAATAACTCTATATGGCAACTGGCAAGTCCATCTGCCCATAGAACAGGCTTGGTTTTTCGTCACCTTATGGGTTTAATATTTTCTGACCATGCTGAATAATGAAAGTAGCTTAATTAACCCTTATTGTAACCTTTTCAAAGTCATCAACAGCATATAATGATGTAGCTCTTAAGGATTAAGTATCCAATATCTCATTTAAAAGCTTGCCTTAGTAGGTGTCCGAAACATTATAGCGCCGTGAGCAATGGTAGCCTCCTACTTAGGGCAGAGTTCAACAATCTATATTAAATGGAAGTCTTTTATTTTGTTCTCATGTTATAGAGGATGAGGTTTGGTACCCACTTCTCTCCAACAATGACCAAGTTCATCCCACAACTATAATCTCATGACAAATTTGTCCTGTATTTGAGCAGTATTAATTGTTCATGGATTGGCATTTTCAAGACATACACATTTATAAACACTTAGCAGAAATTTGCCACCCAATATTTAATGCCCAGTTTATACTTAATCTTTACTAATGAAGAAACCGATAATAATTTAAAAAAATTACTCTCAAATATCTTTCCATCCATGCTACTCCATATCTTGTATACTTCATAATGTCACAATAGTATTCAGGGATTGAATATTGAACACATGGAGTATAGACAAATCTAATTTCACGCATTCCTACACCTCAATGGCAGCCATAGCCACGACGGGGACCCTGCTATCTCACCTAAAATGTGAAATGATGCGGCCTTGAAGGGTATTTTAAACTGCATTCTATCCCCCGTGTTACAGTAGACAAAAGAATGATGACAGTTTACAACACAAAAGAATCTAACATCGAATTTTAAGCGGCTTTAATCCACCCAATTGGGCACTCACAACACCTGTATGGTGCATGCGGGGACCCAAAAATGGCTGACCAAATCCTGACCATGACTTGGCTCATTGGATTCGTCTATAACATGGGGTATAACACATCAGTATAAGATGGAGTATAACACATGGAGTATAACGCATCAGGTCAAAGGTTAAAGAACTGTGCCATGAGAGTTGATGATGTTTAGAATTCTATTGAACGACTGGCACAACACCATTCAGCACCTTTTTAACTCCATTCTGAACTGCAGGGGTAATGTCATTAGGGCTATCCAGATTAGATCAACAATTTTTCCCATCAGATGTGGATGTTGATTTTCAGATAAAGTGTGTCATCTCATTTAATATCATTAGCCCAGGAGGTCTCCTGGTCAAAGGTGTTAAACAGGGCACAAACATAAACAGTTTCACTTATGACAACACCAAGTAAAAGTCATTTAAAGAGCAAAATTACGTTATCATTTTCATTTTAACATATTGTTGCCTACCTACTTTCTCCTCATGAATCTTGTCATGTAATTCTGAATAATTTTATGTTACATGAAAGTTTGAAATAAAATGAAACGGAAAAAACCCAAAATAAATTAATTTTGCATGCCTGTATCCCATGGGGTTGAAGGGGGCAGGAGCAAGGACTCCCCCGACCCAAGAAAAAAATATTAACAAGGGAAATTATGGCTGAAAATATGAAACATTCTGTTAACTTAACCCTTTTTTAAGCTTTTTCTTATCCTTTTTTTGAGCTTTTTTGGAGGCTTTTCCTCTCAAACCTAGGGGAAATAAATCTCCCTGGGCTATTGCCCCCTCAGAATCTTGAGTCTGGTACTATGCCTGGGTACTATGCTGGTATTTTTAAGGTGCCTGCTGCATCCTACTATTTTCATACATGGAAACAGCTCTATTGAGAAAGATTGAATATCGCATGTGACCAAATTAATTTTGTCCTTGACTCTTGAAATCTTAATTGGGTTCATTATAACCTTAATAATATATTCACAATATTTAGCACACTTCCTACACCGTTTCTTTTACCTCTACTGAACATATAAAACAACATAGCATTTTTAATCCCTGGATCTAATGTTTCTTCAAAACATGAGTACTTTCAGGCATATTGATGACTTAGAAGTTTCAAATGAAAAATAACATCTTTTTCAAAATTCCAGAACTACTTACAATTATGGAAAAAAATATATATAACGGTAAATATTTTCCGCAAGAAATCCATCATATTCACCCACACAGGTCGATGCCTCCATAGCTGTTTGTTAGGCATGAGTAGCAAAGCTATTGGCAAATCAAGCCTGAAGAATCCTGTTATGACCATAAAGTACTTCTCACAGTGTGGGGGAAGCATATTGAATAATAAATTGACCATGAGAAATAGTGTCACGAAATGTGGACCATAATAACATTAAGGAAAATGGATGTATATCTAAGTCACATGGGGTCAATTAGTGTCATCTAATAGCTCTATGCTTTAGATTACTCTCATAATTTAAAGTTCATTTCAGAAGCAAAATGGCCAACATAATAAGACCTAAGCAGTATCTCCCCAAAAAAAAAAAAAAGTGGTAAAAAGGCTGGGGCCAGAGGATGTTTAAAGACATTCCCACAACCCAATGGGGTTTCTGACCTTGTATGTCTGGCTTTTGTACACATGTGGTACAGTTGATCATACCTTGGATTGGGATTGTGTGCAAATATCTGGTATTTTCATCCTATTATTTAACATTAAAAACATCGAGACTTAGGAATAAAATTAATGCAGTGGGACAATATGAATGTTCCCTGTAAGAAAATCAAATATCAGTCATAAGTCTCAACTATTAGCTCGTTGGCTGCAGTTTTAAAATGACCAATTTTGTGTGTGTGGCAATGGGGACTTTGCCTTTAAAATTAGGTTATATTGATCAAATTTCCCAATCATAGTGCATTGTAGGACTGCCTTTAAGCCTCCTCTGGGCTGGGGCTGTGAGAACAAAACTGCCAAAAGGTTACATCTATAGGAGGTTTTGCTTTAAACATGTTCAGGGGCCAATGACACATAGGAGGTTTTTACTGCCCAACTACGATATATCATTTCATATCAATTACTCTTGTTACAGATTAAAATATCTGGACGGAAATGTGGATTCCGGATAGCAATATGCTATGACAAAATACACTTTGCATTACGTTGATTGATGATTCTATGGAAACAGCAGGTCTGTCATTATGATTCTGAACTAAAGTCATGAGAAAACAAGTCAAATAGGATATATGCCACCAGTGGCGGCACTACGGGAGGGGGGCATTTGGGGGCCAATATTTTTCTTTCCCCCCAGTTTGCCCCCCCCCCCACTTTTGAGGCAAAAACCCCAAAATCATGTAAATTTCCACTTTTTGCGGCAATTTTGCGCAAAATTTTGCCCCCCCCAGAAATTCACTTTGGCCCCCATGCCCCCCTGAAAAAAAATTCCTGGCGCCACCACTGTCTGCCATAATCCAATAGCCTAATCATGTTTTAAGCATCATAAGCCATTCGGACATATTTAATGCACTCTTTAAGTCTTTATCCTTTGTTAACACTAACAGCAACATTGACATATGTTTTTACAAATCTCATTAAAAAAACAACTTCAAATTAACAAATGATTCAGATGTCAAAGCCGTATCATTTGAACTATATAAATATTTAAAATAATGATAAAATGTAAGTAGTATCTATTTTTATACCATTCATGAAATTCATCTTCTTTGTTGATTTACATCAAAATTTTAAACAAGTTTTTATTTTAATATTTGGAAAATATTAAAGGAGGATTTCATGATCCTAGAATCCTCTTTTTATGACATTTTTCAGTAGATTTCCATGAAAAAAGCTTATTCCCAAAATTTCAGTTGATTCCAATTTTGCATTTGCAAGTTATGCATGATTATGTGTATTACACTGCTCCATAAGCCAGTGGTTTGACATTTTTTTGCTAAACAAAATAATCTGCAAGAAATTTTTGGTACAGAAACATAATGCAGCTAGAGGTTTCCAGTGGTATAAAAATCTCAACTTTTTTTGAAAAAATGGGGGAATGAGGCTTTGGATCACATAATGCCCTTTTAAGTAATAACATTATGTTTATCATATCAAGGTTTGATATTGAATGGCTCTGTAATCATAAAGGATAGAGAGCTATTCATCAAGCATGTCAAGTTCCTACATGCCGATTACCTCAGTAGTACCCATTTCCTGTGACCATGTCTTGTAAGTACAAGTCGGGCTTATCTATTTGGATCATCCCTCCTCCAGCTTCTTAGCAGCATCAAATTCCGTGGTACATTATTTTTCATCTTCATTCATGTGATGCATATAAGGTAGCTTGAAATTAAAAGTGTACAAAATCCTTCAGCTTCCTAGCAGCATCAAGTTTCATGGTACATTAATTTTCATCTTCTTTCATTTGATGCATCTTAGGTAGCTTGAAATTAAAAGTGTACAAAATATTTACAAACCATAATGGCTGCTACTACATTTGTTGAATAATCAAAAATTAACAAAAACAAAATTTGTTTAGGATATTAAAAGTGAAAATATCAATCATACAAAATATTCCACTGTTTACAGTACAGTATGGCATTTTTTTGCAAAGCTCCTGTGCACCATTCAATCGATTGACGACTTCCCTAACCGTTATTCAGCCCAAATTGCCCATCTTGGTTTTATTTGACTATACTTTATCTTTTATTTTCCTACTCCGCATCTTGAGGGTGAAAGCATTAATCAAGTCTGGCATCTTATTTCTCTCTTGTCATAGCTGGTAACGATTTACGTCTAAAATGAATACAGATGATTTTCATATCAGATATTGTTGCTTGCAACTGACTGGAGTAAAATATTCACCATCATCACTTGTTGTTTGCTCCTCTCGTCTCCACAGAATTGTTTATGCGATAGCATTTGATGTTGTTATCAAGAAAAATGAAGCGGATGTTATTTTATTTTTAGGTGTTGTTTTTATTTCATTTCCATTTTTGTATTTTAACCAAATAAATATACTTTAAAATCATCATCTTGAAAGGTGTGGAGGAGACATTCAGCCTGAATGTTCGAAAGTGGCTGAAAAGGGGGAAAAATGGGTCATTTTGTGAAAAGGTGGGAGGGGGCAAGGGGGCACATCTGCCCTGCATGTCCCCCAGGATTGATGCCAATGACTTTAATACAAAAACACCTCATCCAAATTAGGTTTACAGTTCCATTATAGATAAATCTGATTTGGACATTTTCTCCCTCCAAAGAAAAAGCACATGGAAAGAATAATTGACACCCATTATATCTATAGCCTTATAGGATCTCCTATAAAGAACTCATACCATTTTTCTTGTTTGTCAGCTTTATTTCTTTTCAAAATTTGAGTACAAACACCAATAGGTCATCAGCTCCACTCCAAAATACCTTAACCCCCTCCACCTCCCTAATGAAACTACATGTAGTATTGTTCACAGTGCTCCATTTTTATTCTGTTCCGTTGTAAGGATGATTCTATCGCAACACCTATAGAAAGTGAGATACTGGTTGATAAATTATATATGACAAGGCATGATTCATGATCTGCTACTGTGATATACGAGAGAGTTCACTCACATTAAAGAAACATTTCACTGCAGTTTAATTGAATCTAGGAAAATAGGAAATTTATGAAACAGAAAGAAGGTCCAATTTGTTTCATCACTTTCTTTGAAATATTTTGCGTACATGTTTCCTTTCAACACACTTTAGAATGAGATTATTTCTGACAATAATTAACTGAACTGAATTACTAATTGCAGTATGCAGAATCGAAATTATCATATATGTAACAGATTGAATTTTCAGTAGATACGTACCAACATATTATTACTGCAGCAGAATTTCACAGAGATATGATTTTTTTTCTGACAATGGAATAATTTTATATTACAGCAGATGCAAGGATTTGCTATCATTAGTGAATAGACATTTGCAATCTTTGGATACATGCTTAAAACAAATATTTTCCTCAGTAGACAGGAATAATTTGCTACATTCAGCAGAAAGCAATGATATTATAGGTTAATACATGCGTATCACTTGTTGGGAGTGAAATTGTGCAAAATAATACATGCGTACTGAGATATTGATGCGTCTAATGCACGAGCCCCAAAGGGGGGAGTGTATTAGACGCATCAACATCTCAGTACAAGTGCATTATTTTGTACAATTTCTCGAGCAACAAGTGATAGAATTTATTAACCTATTTCATACACAAGATAAAAATCCTGTGATTTTTGCATTTTTATACACCAATCCGAGAAGCGTTTACTGTATTTGGCCCTCTATTGACGGCAACACAGATGTACCAGAGCGGGATATTTAATTCGTAATTCAATACTCATGATTGTGTATTGAAAATCAATGTTGAGTACAATTCCCGGGTACAATTCTGCATAGCACACAATAAATAATGGATGGAACCCCCGACCTCGGGACACCGCAGTTTTACATCGGAGACACCGCAGTAATGGCGAAGTCGGATAGGTGTATAACAAAATTGACACTCAAAATGTTGGAAAGTGCAAGCAAATATAAATGCATCAACCCGCAAGTAAAATGAATGCGTCCGAAAGCACTGCGCGTACTACCCGGAGTGCACGCCCGTGCAATTGTACAACATTTATGCACGGGTAGTAATTTACTAATGTTTGCTCTGGTTCTAACTATCTAGGAGTGTATGAAATACCAATAACTTGCTATCCAAAGCTGATATTTTGCTTTATTCCATAGATAGCAACAACTAACAATCATCACTGGAAAGCCGCAATAAGTAACCTAGTAACTGTTCCTATCTCCTATTAGATACACAATTTGCTATATACATTTAATAGATAACAACAATTAGCTATCTTCTGTAGATAGCAACTATTTGTTATCTTCAGTAGAAAGCAACAATTTGCTATCTCCAGTAGATAGGAATAATTTGTTGTCTTCAGTAGATAGCAATAATCTGTTATCTTCAGTAGATAGCAACAATTTGCTATCTTCAGTAAATAGCAACAATTTGCTATCTTCAGTAGATAGCAACATTTTGCTATCCTCAGTAAATAGCAACAATTTGCTATCTTCAGTAGATAGCAACAGTTTGCTATCTTCAGTAGATAGCAACAATTTGCTATCTTCAGTAGATAGCAACAATTTGCTATCTTCAGTAGATAGCAACAATTTGATATCTTCTGTAGATAGCAACATTTTGCTATCCTCAGTAAATAGCAACAATTTGCTATCTTCAGTAGATAGCAACAATTTGCTATCTTCAGTAGATAGCAACACTTTGATATCTTCTGTAGATAGCAACAATTTGCTATCTTCAGTAGATAGCAACAGTTTGCTATCTTCAGTAGATAGCAACAATTTGCTATCTTCAGTAGATAGCAACAATTTGCTATCTTCTGTAGATAGCAACATTTTGCTATCCTCAGTAAATAGCAACAATTTGCTATCTTCAGTAGATAGCAACAATTTGCTATCTTCAGTAGATAGCAACACTTTGATATCTTCTGTAGATAGCAACAATTTGATATCTTCTGTAGATAGCAACAATTTGCTATCTTCAGTAGATAGCAACAGTTTGCTATCTTCAGTAGATAGCAACACTTTGATATCTTCAGTAGATAGCAAGTTTGATATTTTCAGTAGATAGCAAGTTTGTTATCTTCAGTAGATAGCAAGTTTGTTATCTTCAGTAGATAGCAAGTTTGTTATCTTCAGTAGATAGCAACAGTTTGCTATCTTCAGTAGATAGCAACAATTTGCTATCTTCAGTAGATAGCAACATTTTGCTATCCTCAGTAAATAGCAACAATTTGCTATCTTCAGTAGATAGCAACATCTTCAGTTGATATCATCAATTAGCTATATCTTTCTTTTTTTTTTTTTTTAGCAACAATTTGCTATCTTCAGTAGATAGCAACAGTTTGTTATCTTAAGACTTAAGGGCTGGGGTATGAACGTTTGGACAGTATTTATTTTGGGACATTAGAGCACATCAGACATATCGAATTGCATTCTGAATACGAAGATTTTTAATACACATTTTATGGCAAATCATTAAAAATTGATATTTTTGATATTTAACAGTACTTGAACTAAACTTTATAAATCTGATGATTTATACTTAAAGTGTATGTAGGTGGGATGAAAAGCCGACGATCAATTGAAAATTTTGACCTTTCAGTATTGAAGGTATGGATTTTTTCCCAAAACACCAAAAAAAAAATTTGGCCTTTTGGGGAAAAAAATCCATATCTTCAATATGAAAGGTCAAAATTTTCAATTGACCGTCGGTTTTTCCTCCCTGCTATAGAATATATCATTAGATTTATATAATTTACTTCGAGGACTGTTATATATCCAAAATTTGAAAAATATCAAATTTTTATAATTTGTCATAAAATTAGTATTTTATTGTAATTTTCAAAAATGAAAATTATTTGATATCAGAAAGACATGCTTCAGTATTCAGAATGCAATTCGATAGGTCTGAGGTGCTCTCATGTCCCACAAAAATACTATTAAACTAATAAACGCTCATTTTAGATCCCTTAAGTAGATAGCAACAATTTGTTATCTTCAGTAGATAGCAAGTTTGATATTTTCAGTAGATAGCAAGTTTGTTATCTTCAGTAGATAGCAAGTTTGTTATCTTCAGTAGATAGCAAGTTTGCTATCTTCAGTAGATAGCAACAATTTGCTATCTTCTGTAGATAGCAACAATTTGCTATCTTCTGTAGATAGCAACAATTTGCTATCTTCAGAAGATAGCTACAATTTGATTATCCTCAGTATATATACCAACAATATGCTGTATTCAGCACATGTGTTATATATATATGTTATCTTCAGTAGCTGATAACAATTTGTTATGAGATTGCCCCATGATGAAAAAAATAGTCAGCTAAGTCTCTGCCCCTTTGTCCTCGAAAACCCTCTTTCCATGTTATGCTAGTGCCTACTATAATTAAGTAATAGAATTTTCTAAATAAGTACAAAGAATTATCTCAATTAGGTTGAAAACAAAAACAATTTGATATCGTAAATATATACTCAAATAACATCACTAAAATGCAACAGATCTAAAACACACACGACATCCCCCTCCCCAAAACCAACCACGCAATCAAACTATAACACTCTACTCATACTGTACAGTTATTTTGGGCATTGCTTTTTAATATTCTATACCAATATTAAAGACAAACTTCACTGTATAAAAATCAGCACTTGTGAGATAATTATTCAATTAAATAATCATTGTACACAAAATTAAACTGTCACTGAATATTAACGAAACACATTTTGATGACTAACCTGTTTTGTATGACCGCAATTGAGCAAGTTTAGTGCAGTGGAGCAATCTGAACAACTTAATTAAATTTGCATGGTCAATTTGCCCTCAAACCACAAGAGGGTGTTTTTTTTCATAAAAAGGACAAGAAAAGTGCAAAAGATGCTTCAAATTGAAACTGATGAGCACTGCAGGAAATGTCTTTTTTCTCTTGGAGAATTTCACACATTTGGGATTAGATGGCAGAATATTATTTAAACTCCCTCTAGAAGATGCCAATGTACTCTCATAATGTAAAGAGTGAAAAACGCACTCTCCAAAAGAGTGAAAATTACTCCAAAAGAGTGAATATTACTCTTAAAAGAGCGAACCACTCTTTCATGATATAAGCTAAAGGGACATTACTCAATATTTCATACCTTACTTTTTAGAAATGATTTCTTTTGGAGTGATTTTCACTCTTTCAGAATGATTTTCATTCTTCTCACTCTTTTGGAGAGTGAATTTTACACTCTTTTACATTAAGAGAGTAATAATTATACTTTGTATGTGGATGTGCCATGTATATTTTTTTAAATACTATACATTTGTTATACTATGTATACACATTTGTTACTTTTTAAAATGAAAAATTTGTTATCTTCAGTAGATAGCAATAATATACTGTCTTTATGCTATCTTTAGTATTTATCTGACACATATCCAGTTTCTTTGGAGCATGTGTCAATTAGATCTTTCAGCGCTTCAGACTCCGTATTATACGTACAATATTGTATGTACAATACTTTTCGTGACGATCAAAAAGTATTACACGTGCAATAAATAGTATGTACCGGGAAAATATATATTTTGCTACAATCATAGGTTGCTTAATTGATACGGAGTTGCCAAATTTCTAAGAGTTCTAAATTTAGTGAGTGCACGGAATGAGGAACATCTTTTAATGTCTTCTTGTATTCAACCATGGTAGGTATCATAATACCTACCATGATTCAACTGTACTTGAATTATTATATATGGGCACCTTTTTAAAGTTAATAATACGTCGTATTAATACTAATATTAATAATATTGAAATTGTAA
Source organism: Amphiura filiformis (assembly GCF_039555335.1). NCBI lineage: Eukaryota > Metazoa > Echinodermata > Ophiuroidea > Amphilepidida > Amphiuridae > Amphiura > Amphiura filiformis. Next base: position 18,605,800 of record NC_092639.1, read on the forward strand.
TAATAATATAAATGGCACATTCAGATCTTATTTATTTATTTATAGATTTATCTATTTAGGCCTATTTATTTATTTATTTATTTATTTATTTATTTATTTATTTATTTATTTATTTATTTATTTATTTATTTATTTATTTATTGATTGATTGATTGATTGATTGATTGATTGATTGATTGATTGATTGATAACTGATTGATTAATTGATTTAGAGATTCATTTATACTGATATTTAGTCATATATTGATTTAGAAAGTTTAAAAGTATTATTTGTAGGCCTTTGTATTTATTCTGGTTCTGATTTTATTGATACTGATATTTTTGTTAATTTTTAAAGTTTTGGCATACATTCGTTACATTATAACACGCTGTGTTATGAATTTGCAACACCTTTTTACATATTGATATCGTTGAGGCATGTTATGATAGGCCTACTTATGATCATCACAATACATCCATAAACGTGTTAATGCAGTAACTGTGGCGTTAGGGGCACGGAAGCCCCCCTTGATCTGAAATATTAGAAAATCCCATAGGAAAACTGCCGAAAGCGGCTTGTGCCCCTCCCCCTCATCAGAACCGGATGCAACGCCTTCTATACTTTTTCATTCATTAAATATAGGCGTATTAATAGTGATGCGTTGAGTTTTTAAAAAGTAATATCCGCCTTTTTTTCTTTCTTTTTGAAATGACATACGGTACTTGTTACAAAAACAAATCAGCATGGAAACATTTTTTTTCGTCAGAGGCAGATATTTGGCCTATTCAGTGTCATAAAGCTACAAAATAGACGATCTTTTAAAATCATTTTTAAATGGCTATTTATTTTTCAACCTTATTGTTTGTATTTGTAATGTTCACACAATCTGAACAACGATTTTGAATTAAACATGTTAATTGTGATATTTATTATTCCCCTAGAACACCACAGTTAAGCGTCCAAAATTGTAAGTGGGTTTTCTTTTATTTAACCTCATTATTTCGCTAAAATTACTCGAAAACCGTCCTAAGAGTTGTTGTTACTAATAAACATTTCATAATTTTGGGCAAAGGATAGCCAAATAGTTGACCGAAATCGTATATTTGCACCAATATTTGACTGAAATCGTATATTAACATTACCGCCCTTCGTGGCTTTATTGCAAGCCAAAGTGTGAAACGAGATTACTTGAAATATATATTTCAGATTTGAAAGAGTTTCAACCCTACGAATATATTTCTGAAATATGTCTCTCTGATTGGTTGATGGTCAAGAGGATTACGGCATCCTCAAAGCCTCTTGCTGTAATTCTCTAATCGATATCTATTATAGGACCGATCTTCTGAAATCCACACAACCGTGTCAAATGAAATAGTCTCGAATCATAATTTGTGCACGATACAACGTTGATACGTCAGATTTCGGAATTTTATTAAAAATAGGCATAAATCACATTGAACAGGTTGAATGCTGGCAAAAGTAGATAAAATAACTATGGGTCGAATTTACATTAATCAGTGTCCTGGGGCCAGGATAACATTTAGGACTTCTTGAATTCTAAAACAATACTTCGCCAAATGTCCTTGCTTTCATTTTCTCATTTAATTTGTTTTAATTTTAATTAATTTCTTTATCCACTGGCTCTCTGGTAAATCCGGTATTGCCAAATATATCTCTTGTCCATTACCCGTGTTAATCTATTTATTTATTAAAATGAACCATCTATTAAATTCCTATAATACAATGTATAGGCCTAGTGTATTTGATAACAAATTTGTTTTTATTTTTGATTGGAATTTGGGTTCCATTACACGATTTCATAATAAGATATGTTTGGGCATGGCGGAATTAGTATATGATTAAAAATAGACATACTCTTAGGCCCCTTTTTAATGTTTGTAGGCCTACATTATTGATATCAATATTTATGTACAAAATGCAAAAGAATGTATATATATTTGATTGTTTTGTAAACATTAAATTTGATGTTTACTCATAATTATGTCTGGAAAGTCAGGGAAAAACTAAGGAGTATCGGTATTTAGTTTCCTGGGAAAGTGGATCAGATGAGCAGTGAGTAAAAACATTTGCCCTAAATCTTTATTTGATTTTTATTGTTTTATGAATTTATTAGGGCTACTGGTAAAGTGCAGAAAAAACCTCCAAACGCACTCTAGGATTTTTCATCAGCAGCAGTAGAAATTTCTCTTGCATAGATTTTCTGGTGACCTCGCTTGGATTTAGCAAACAATGAACCGTCAGGGTTATAGCGTTATTTAATCTGATTCAACTCGTGCGTGGCACGTATATTTATTGCACGTGTAATACTTTTTGACGTCACGAAAAGTATTGTACATACAATATTGTACGTACAATACGGAGTCTGAAGCTAGCCTTAGATGCAGTATCAACAAAAAATAGGACACAATATCATTACTTAGAGGTATTACACAATGGAGTTGACCTTATAATGTAGCAAAACATGCTGGGTTCCTGGAGACATTTCCCCCTTAGTTGAATGATTTCTGACAACTCACTTTCTGTGAGTGCAAAGTATCATTAAATATCATTATTCTAATGGTATTTTGCATCTAACACAAAGCAAAACCATCAGTAAGAAGACGATGAGTGGTATTTATTTTCCAGAAATGTGTCCATTTTATACCAAGAAATAATTGGACATGTTATTATGATGGGAATGACACATGACATGTTTAACCGTAAGAAGAAATAAACTTCTCACACAATTACCGATGACTGATTTTTGCCTTAATGCTCTGCGTGCTAGCCATGCGCTTTAATGGAAAAAAGTTCAAGTTTTGAAATATTTTCTCAAAATATCAAGAGCTATCTTAAGAACTACTGAATCAATACTAGGCTTGTTTGTACTCATTTTAATGCATTTTTCATGCTGATTCCAAATATGGTCATGATAATTTACATTTCTGAAATTTTTGAATTTTTAAAAAAATTTTGAAACATGTCGTCTGCAGTCGACACCCGCGTGGAGAGAGTTAATGAGGAATGTCGCCAAGGTCTATCTTCATGTCAGCAAAAACATGAAATTCTGAGAATATTGTATACTACATGGCTAACCATAACGAGGGACAAACTACTAAAGAATTAGCACTACACATGATAAAGGATTTTCTTTGTTTGTACTAAGACACATGAATAAGTTTTGTCATTGTGTACAATTGCGGTGGCGGTTTTTAAAATAAGAAAACTGTTGCATATATATATAAAATATTATACTCTTTTATTTTAGGTTTTAATATTCAGAAATTGAGAATGCTGCCTTCTCCACTTTTCCCTCATATTTCTCAATTTCAAATATCATGTATCCTCTTTTTCACATGAATAATTCTGTTCCCCTATTGTAAGTAAAGAAGAAACAATTGCTCATTTACAATATCTTCCGTTCCTTCCCCGTGTAAATATTGATTGTCTGAATGACAGACAGCATACTGAAGTAAAAGTGCAATGCTTGAATATTCATCGGCAAATCACTCTCAAATCAACCTAGCCCAGTTGCTAATCATTTTTTTAATGTCAAAAAAATCTACCCAAATGAGTCAAAAAGGTGAGCGTGAAACGAATATAACACCATTTGACGACATGCTGACTGGAGGTAAATTGCTATAAAAAGTGAAATTAATCAGGAAGTGTCAAAACCTATCTCTCGTCGGTGTTATTTCAAAGCATCAATGGGCTGTTCCAGTTGAAATCTATACTCCCTCTATGGAAGACATGACCATAATCTTCCACACAGGGAGTGTGAATTTCAAATGGGGTTACCTGAGAGGGTAGTGTGACTCCATTTCAAATTGACACTCCCTATGTGAGAGATTAAGGTCATGTCTTTCATAGGGTGTATATATTTCAAATGCAATAGCGCAATTAATCCATGTGTCTTAGTCACCACTCAACAGCTTATTAATATTGTAAAAGTTCACCAGTAGATTCAGGATTTCTTTTAGAAATAGGATTATATTTTCTTTACCATGGGAGCTTATCCATATGTGGGAGTTGATATTAGGACTGACATAGGATGACCCATTTATAAGGGTGTGTCTCTGGATTGATGTGGGCATCGAATGAATGATATCACATTATATTTTCACTCATTCATCATTTAATATTATTTCAGCCTGTTTCACATGCTAGCACAGAACTTTTACCTCACATGATATTTTGTTGAACTGAGCAGTGGTTGAAATTCACTTTATTTTTATTTGTGAAATATATTTTGAATGATTCTCTTTTGTTAATTGTACCTTTAATTTTTTTTAAAGATACACCTGTCAAACATAATGAAATGTTCATGAAAACTAATTAATTCCATGAGAACTACCTGCTGATTGGCCAAATTGAATATTGTGTCCAATTTTGAACCAATCAAGGATGATATTAATAAGATCATCTGCAAATGCAAGTTTGACCATAAATAGTTTAAAGCCTACTCATAATTGGCAATGGAAATGAGCATTTCAAGTTATCAACCAATCAGAAATGCTGTTAGATTACTGTCAGTAGTGTCCAGGGGGTTAAATGACACAGAGTCCAACAGCCCCAACTTGAACGAATTTGTTGTTTTCAGTCCAAGCTTCATGTCACACTTACTAGCTGATTTCCATGCAGACAAATTGACCATTAACAGAATGATCCTCACAAGATTTCGCATATAAATTTACGGTAAATGGACGTTGTTGAAAGCTTAGACACATCAAGACTTGAAAATGTAAAAAAAAAATACAATGTACCCAGAAGCTACCTTTTAACACGTTTACGCGGTTTGGAGGGGATCATGACCTAGTGGGGTTTGCACTTAATTGAGACAAATAAAGCTGGCACACAAGAGGATTGGTATGAATTCTATAAATGAGATTCTACTGCTTGATAAGGATGTCATTTTTGCCCAAAGTGCATGATTCTTCTGAGGAGGGGTAATGCACAAAACCTTTGTTTGATTATATTATTGGCCTTATGGCAAATATAAATGCAATTAATTGTTTCCATGACTCATTTGCTATAACATCAATGTAAATATTAAGAAACTACATTTAAATGGCTAAAAGTGACAAATTGAAATATGGCCCCTGCCATCCCCCTTAAGAACTAGTGATGAAAGAGTAACTGATTTTCATTAAACAAGCATGGCGGAGAAAGCAAACTAATGTCCATCCTGGGCAGTACTACCTACGCATATGATGCATGTGTCACTCCAGTGGGTAGGTTTCATGCAAAAAATCCTCAGACATTTTGTGCTGAAAATCCTTAGACATGGGTAAATTGGTTATGTACTAGTGAGAAAATTCCAAATGCTTATAAAATATCCCGATTAACAATTTTTTTAGTATCAAAATGTGTCCACCTTATAACTGATAACTAATTTTGTATGTTTAAAATGTGCTGTTATCTACTGAAGATAGCAATGCGAGTGGCAAACATTCTACACAAACTTTGAAGTATTTGACCTGCTTTTACCGGGATGTTTGATTTATTTGACATCACAAGCAAATTATATTCTGTTCATACTTCTCCTCGTTTGCATTTGTTTTTTATTATTCTCTACTTTTTATGATAATTCTCTGTCTCCACTGCATCTTGTGTATACATTGGTTGTTTTCTTTCCATTGGAATGTGTATCTTGACTAGAATTTGTTTTCATATCCTACAACATGTTTGCAATGGTTGGGAAAATACATTACTGTAAAAGGTGAAATTTTCGCTGGGATTTAATTTTCGTGAATATTCGTGATTGTAGCTCCAACCACGAAAGTAACACCTCGCGAATGCAACAATGTATTACAAGTATAGGGCAGAACTTAGCAAGCACAAAAATAACAGTTGCGAAAATGTCTCTCTTACTTTTACATTAAGAGAGTAATAATTATACTTTGTATGTGGATGTGCCATGTTTTTTTTTTTTAATATTAGGTTTATACATTTGTTTCACTATAATATTTGCTACTTTAAAAAAATAAAAAGCAACAATTTGCTATCTTCAATAGATAGCAATAATATGCCATCTTTGTGCTTTTTTTTTTTAAATATTAGGTCTATACATTTGTTACACTATACATTTGCTACTTTAAAAAAATAATATGCCATCTTTGTGCTATCTTCAGTATTTTTCTGACACATACCCAGTTTCATTGGAATAAGTCTCAATTAGATCTATGCAGATACGGTATCAACATAAAAAGGAAAGAAGGTTATTACTTGGGTGTTACACAACAGAGTTGACCTTATAATGTAGTAAAACATGCTGGATTCCTAGAGAAATTTCCCCACACCCCCTTAGTGGAATGATTTCTTGACAATAAAACCCACTTTCTGTGAGTGCAAAGTATCATTAAATGTCATTATTCTAATGGTATTTTGCATCTAACACAAAGCAAAACCATCAGTAAGCAGACGATGAGTGGTATTTGTTTTCAAGAAATGTGTCTATTTTATACCAAGAAATAATTGGACATGTTATTATGACGGGAATGACACATGACATGTTTAACCGTAAGAATTACCAATGACTGATTTTATCCTTAATGAGGAATGTTGCCAAAGCCAAGGTCTATCTTTATTTCAGCAAAAACATAAAATTCTCAGTATATTGTATAATGCATGGCTAACCATAACGAGAGACAAACTACTAAAAGAATTAGTACTACACGCGATAAGGTTGCGAAAATGTCTCTCTTACTTTTACAGTATTATATAAGGTTTCTTTATCAGATACGGGAGACCATTGCAGTGCACATTCATATTTGATGTTAGTAGTTGCTGCTGAATACTTAGAAGATAGGAGATATGACTATTAACATCTTTGAGGGTTAACATCTTTGACACAAGCATCCACCCCCACACACAACAGATTGCTAAGTGGTTTTCTAAGCTATGCTGGCGACCCACAATAACTGAAATAAAATATTCTTGTCGACCGACTGACCATACCTTTTGAGCGGCGGGGAACCATAAGCAAGCAATTTATTTTCCACGGCCTCATGACAATAATTTATAAGATAAAGTGTAGTTTTCAAAATGAAATGGAAAATCACACACAAACAAACCCCTACACATGATTTTGACAAAAAAAGGCAATTTACCCCAAGAAACAAGAAAATTATCAATCAGTTTTTAAAATTACAATTTCATGCAATTTTTAAAGCTAACATTTCAAAGGTTTTCAGAAGACTTAGAAACAGAATTATTAGGTCATAAGCTTGCAAATTGAAGAACTAGGTCAAAAAGGCAATATAAACATCCTGCATTGTGCATTGCACAATCAATTCAAAAACAGAATAAGGATGCTTAAGATTTGAGGTCAAAAGTCTGCAACATGCTTTTTCTAGGCCTTTTCATATCAAAACTTCAATCCTGGAAAAAATGTGTTGGGACATTTGGTTGATTTTACTCCTTGTTTTCATTCCTGACGTAAATTTTGACACACTTTTTAAAAATAATGTTCTATGTGTAGCTTCAACCCCCCCTGTAAGCTTAAGCCTCCTATTAAAGCTCACAGGAGGGTTGAAGCTATAATATATATCCCCTCCCTCCCCCACCAATAAAGTTGCAGAGTCCAACACAGAGCCTAATACTAAAATCCCGATCAACATTGTGATGGGGGAAGGGGAGTCAATTTCAGTGCACAGTCCTAAAGTGTGATTACACTTATTACCATGATTGTTGATCAACACGTAAAGACAGATCCATTATCACTGTGTGTAGAGTGTTATAAGTACACATGATGTAATGGAAAGGTGTACTATAATCTGGATCATAAGTCCTGCCTAAATATGCACTTTATGCTTACTGTATAAATTAAACAGGACATTTTTGCAGAATTAATTTTTTCACTTAAAATTCACAGTTAAATAGAAAAACAGAAATTTAAAACCCTGCGAAAATATTTTAACCCATAGACTTCAATATGTAGCTGCTTTATACCACGTAACCCCAAAACTGTTCAAAACAGCTCAAATCTCAAAAAATTTACCCCTTAAAAATACCCTATCAAACAGTATTTAAAGCCAGTCATGAGTAAAAAGTAAGATGCCACAAGGTGTCATAGAATCCAGGCATTTAGATCACGATTCCTACTGCACTTTGCTACACTAAACTGAATTTACATTTAGCAACACCCAAAGTGTTTTTATCGGATAACATGATTGTACTTTCTTGCCCACGAAGGTTTAAGTATTAAAGCTCATCTGTCACTGAGCAATCACTGCTAGGGCACTTAAAGGGGCATTTCGTGATCCACAGCCTCATCCCCCACTTTTCTCAAAAAAAGTTGAGATTTTTATATCACTGGAAACCTCTGCCTACATAATGTTTATGTACAAAATATTTCTTGAAAATTAATTCGTTTAGCAAAGATATCGTGAAATTTGAATTTCGTTCTGGTGCACCAGAACGAAATTACAACGCATTGTCTATGGAGCAGTGTAATACACATAATCATGCATAACTTCATGACGCATAAAATCGGAATCAACTGAAATTTTCGGAATAGGTTTTTTTCGTGGATATCTAATGAAAAATGACATAAATAGAGGATGCTAGGATCACGAAATACTCCTTTAACTTTCATTTTAAACTAAACCAAGTCAAAGATAAATTGCAAAAAATGGCAGTGTTAAACATATATCTTAGCAAACACAAAATAGTTTACTAAATGTTGAGTTATAATAGCATGCAAAAAATAAAATAACATTCACAAAATTTGTGAAAAATTGCTGCAAAACATTGTAACATAACGTTATTTATGTGTTGATAAAATATGTTGCAAACATTTTTGACAACATTTTTAAAATGCTGTTGTAGTGTGTAGTCATGAAAACAATCTAAAATGAAATAACCCAACATAAAACCTTTTTGACCAAAACCAAAACATGTTTTAAAAACATTTTTGTGTTTGCTGGAATGCTATCTTCAGTAGATAGCTGTGTGTGATATTGCTGTTGCTTCCAAAATACAATTATGACAATTCAACAAATTTCAAATTTTTATGACATAGGTCAATAAAAATATAGTGTCATATCAATATGCAGGCTTTCATTGGTCATCCATAGAATACCAAAAAGGTCAATAAATAGAATTGTAGATCATAATATCTTAGAAAGCACAAAGCTATGAAATATTGAAGAACACATTGTGAACAACCAAAGGAATATGATATAGGGTTGCCAGACCAGCTACAGATTACTTTATTAAATGTATTTAGTTTAGTGTAAAGCTGTACAATCCTCTGGGAAAATCTTAGTCTACAAAGAGTGTATACATAACGCTAACTTGTACTTTAGTCACCTTTTTGTCAAGTAGGAAATACTAAGAAAAAGTGCCGTGTATTCAGATCAATAATCTCGATTTGTGTCCGCTGTCACACTTAAGGTATAATACTGTAAGTCAAGTAAAAACAGGAATTAACTGTGTGGAAAAAACAGTCATCAACTGTACTTTGTAATATACACCAGGCACAAAAAGAAACTCGTCAGTTATATTCATCCTTGCTGTTCAATAACTTGATAATTTTGGATTATTCTGAAATATACATGTTGTTAATTGGACTTTGGTTTCTCATTTGACACCCTTTTCGTAAAAAACGAACAAGAATTGACCAAGATATGCGCCTCCAAAGCCTCAAACCCTAAAATCAAAAGTTGCATTTTCAACGATTTTCAATGGGAACGCATCGTTGTGTTGCACACAAGCACCACGGGCCAATCAATAAAGCACACAGTGTAGCATGCACAATTGAATGGTTAAAATTGCAACTTTTCATTTTGGGGTTTGAGAGTTTGGAGGCGCATATCTTGGCCAATACTTGCTCAATGTTCACGAACAGGGTGTCAAATGAGAAAGAAAAGTCCAATTAACAAAATGTATATTTCACAATAATCCAAAATTATCAAGTTATTGAACAGCAAGGATGAATATAACTGACGAGTTTCTTTTTGTGCCTGGTGTAGTTCAGCATATGTGACCTGCTCCTACAAAATCAGACATAAGTCACTAATTTTGAAAACTGAGTTTAATATAGGTCTTCAGCTTTCATTTAATACCCAAATTATGTTTCTGGGACATGTGGTCCTCATTCTACGGTCTTTCAACGGGAAGGGGGGAAGTGACACAAAAAGGAAAGGCAAATGGAAGAAAAATGGCTTTAAAGTTGTAAAATGACATGCTAAGGCAGCTGTGTACTCTAGACATTGTTTCTTTCGCAAAATTGAGTTTTTTGATATGTTTGTACTTTGTTATGTTTTTTATAAATACAAGGAATGAAAATCCAGATTTGTAAACTCCAACTGCAATATTTTAAGGATTTTATTTCACTATTCCACTCGTGTTTGAAATTGAAAAGGAAAGAAAATCTTTGTTTTACCAGCAGGGTACCTCGGCATAACAACGCATCGCGTTATGTATCGCGCAATTTGTTAACGCACAAATACGCTACGCATACGCGACGCTTATCTGCATGCGCGGCGCATCTTATGGAAACACCACGGAAGCACAAAAACCTAGTGGTCAAATGGCTCCGTTTTAGCTGATAAAATGTGGGTTTTTTTAAGTTCTTTCCCCCGATTTAAATATCAAGTTATGAATGGATTTCACTCAAACTTATCAAGGGGCCGTGGATTTACCCGATGTTTATGTAATGTAAGGTTGAAAAATAAAAACTGCTGCATTCTCCTGCGAGATTCGATGAAAGTGCAAAATGTGACCACTTTAAACTTCAATGGCCATTATTTCAATGTTCATTTTCTTGGTAAAATGACGATTTAGGTACACGATAACTCAATAAATACAGCATCTATAGAAACGGTTTTCTCATTTTTTTATATTTTGGTCTATTTCCGATTTTAGGCATCATTTTGTGCAAATAGGCGTTTCTGAATTTTAAAAAGTTCAATTTGATGACTTATATGGTCAATATCTCAAAAAATAAAAAAAAAAAAAAAAAAATTAAAAAAACATTTTTGGAATGGAGCCTCAAGATTGAGCTTAAAACAAAATAAAATATTTTGGAAAGAGTGTTTTTTTTGTTATGATGTACCTAACAAATATTGCCAAAAACTCACTTTTTGTGATTTTCTTCATAATTGTTGTTTTTACCCCAAATCTGTATTTATATTAAGATTTATTGATGTCTTGCCTTCATAAAAATATATACTTTTATATGTCTTGCGCGAATAATTATAAAGTTATTGCACTTTTACTACATGCATGTCTGAGAGTACACAGCCTCCTTAAAGGACTTGGTTTGGCTCAGAAAATGCTAGATTTGGGTGCTTTAGACATAAAAGAATATTTTATTTTCAATGGTAGGTAACATATTAAGGAATCAAAAAATAACAAGAGCACCAATGGCGCTGTGGCTCTGTGCTTTATGGTGACAGTGAAAGTCGAATGTGCAACAGGTGAAATCATTTGAGTATATGTGACATATTACATTCAATGGGTACATCTGGTCGGTTGGTAGCTATCTCATTTGCAGAGCATACAATGATACATCAATCAATTTTGGGAATTACTATTTAGCCACATGGATCGAAACGGTGGAATTGGATGGAAAAGGGTCCAAATGGGTCTAAACTAATCAAAATGTATCAAAATAGGCCTATGTCAAGAATAGTGTTAGTCTGAATAAGAATTTGGCTCTAATTGGTGACTACCCACCAAGTTTCAGACTAAATACAACAGTCAGAGATGTCACAAGCTGACCCAAAAAAATCCTGAACTTGCTAAGCATAGCGAGCGGAACTCTTGCCCAGCACGGCCGGGGGTCCCCTTAAGGTGGGGTCCAGATGGTTTTTGCACATTTAGCACCACAGGAAAGGCCATTTCAGAGGGTAACAAGGCGGTTCTCGAACCATGAGTCTCGCCTGCTTTTGAGACTCCCTGCTTTTACGATAACTTTTGGTAGAGAGGTAAATGAATTTGGCGGTTATCGGCTGGGCACGATTATCTGGCTGATGGTAACTGTACCCACCAAGTTTCATGCCCATGCAACAGTTTTTACTAATATGACCTCAGATGACCCCTGGTGGCCCTGAAATGACCTTCTAAAAATTTGGCTCTAAATGTTGACTGTACCCCCATGCTAAGTTTCATGCCCATATGACAGTTTTTACTAATTTGACCTCAGATGACCCCTGGTGGTCTCAAAAATGACCTTCCAAAAATTTGGCTTTAAATGTTGACTGTACCCACCAAGTTTCATGCATATACGACAGACTAATTTGACCTCAGGTGACCCCGAAATGACCTTCCAAAAATTTGGCTTTAAATGTTGACTGTACCCACCAAGTTTCATGCCCATACGACAGTTTTACTAATTTGACCTCAGATGACCCCTGGTGACCCCAAAATGACCTTCCAAAAATTTGGCTTTAAATGGCGGGTTCAGGGGCCCACCTTACAAATTTGCAATCAAATTTGGCAATACCAAAGAACTATTTCATCAAAGTAATAAATCAAAACAGAAAGATGCTTCCTTTACGAGTTATCACTCATTGAAAGTGCTACTTTGCTATACTTTACATGGAAAGCGACTATCTTAAAGTCGTCATATTTCCTTAATTACATGACCGATCAAGCTGTTATTTGGATATGTGATGCACAAGTAAAAATTAATTATTAAAAGATTTGGTGACCTCAGTTGACCTTTTATGTGACCTTTGACCTCACGAAATTGGATAAAATATGTTGCGCTGAAAATCTAATCAGGTCGAGAACCTCTGGCCACGCAACTCCCCACCAAGTTACGTCACTGTACCCCATACGGATCTCCAGATAATCTGTTCACAAGGTATTTTGCTTATTATGCATATATTATGCAAATTAGGTACTTAATTACCATATTTTACGCTCAAAATCTAATCAGGTCGAGAACCTCTGGCCCCGCTACTCCTCACCAAGTTACGTCACTGTACCCCATACGGATCTCCAGATAAGGTGTTCACAAGGGTTTTTTGCTTGATACGCATCAAATACGCATAAATTATGCAAATTAGGTACTTAATTAGCATATTTTGTGCTGAAAATCTAATCAGGTCGAGAACATCTGGCCACGCTACTCCCCACCAAGTTACGTCACTGTACCCCATACGGATCTCCAGATAATCTGTTCACAAGGTATTTTGCTTATTACGCATAAATTATGCAAATTAGGTACTTAATTACCATATTTTGCACTGACTGAACCTACCAAGTTTCATGCCCATATGACAGTTTTTACTAATTTGACCTCAGATGACCCCGAAATGACCTTCCAAAAATTTGACTCCAATATCGACTGTATCCACCAAGTTTCACGCCCATCCACTAATTTGACCTCAGATGACCTCTGGTGACCCCGAAATGACCTTCCGAAAATTTGGCTATAAATGTTGACTGTAGGCCTACCTACCAAATGTCATGCCCATAGGCCTACTAGTTGTTATTAGTTTCAAAAGCAGCCATCGGTTCAAATAATTGATCTTTGTAACTTTTTTCTGATCAGGGAATACTATAAAAAAAGTGATTTCCCCACCCCTGCTCTCATTGATTGCTTGCCATTCCTTTTGATTGTTCTCAAAATTTAGCTCATGATTAATATTGCACAGCCTATAGTAAAAAATGAAACTTTGCAACTTGCAATCAATGATTTCTGAAACCACTAATTTCAGTCACATTTGAATTCAATTATTATTATTATTATTATGTACATTATTATGTTCATTATCCAACATTATTTTGACCTTTTCTATTACTGCCACCCCCCTAATGACCTTGTGAATTATTCATTCATAACTGTGACGACCTTGAGACCATCCAATCAGAACAGATCAGAATCGATCAATACGCCATAGGTCATGACCTCCTGATTGTAAACATAAAACAAGCCAAAATCATGGCGAGATCGGGGACCATCGACGTAACATCGATCAAATAAACCTTGGTCTTGAATTTCTTAAGAAGTCCTGGCCTAAAAACCATGTTGTTTTTCAAGAGAAAACATATCAATCTTTGATATTCTGAAGTATAAAATTGTTGTGCAAAGTGGAACATCATTTATTTAGACTGTTTTTGCTATGGAAAAATACGGAAATTGTTCAATATTGCGAAGTGGGGTAAAGTAAAATCTCATTGAAAATATAATTTTCCCTCAGAATCATGTCCACAATATGATTAAATTGACTTTTTAAAACTATATTCTAACAAAACTACAATGAGTGTGATGAAATACGAAAATTTTTCATGATTTTCGGTCCGTGTTTTGCACAAAAATTGAGGTCACAAATATATGTGCACTTGCGCAAGGAAAAATAGTCCACTAGGAAATTCATTTACCCGATTCATTAGTTCAGATTTATTCAAGATTCAGGCATGTTCTTGACCATTTTTTGACATTCCTCAACTATTTCTTTATTTAAATTGTAAAGAAATAGTTAAGAAAAGTTATGAAATAGTAAATAACTTCTGAATCTGAACTGAATCTTAAGAAATTACCCTCCGTTGGTTTCCGTCACTTTTACGCCACTTAAATTATACAGACCAAAATAATCTCTAGCACACACAGGGTACCACAAAACAACTCGTTCATCGTGGCTTTTTTACCAAAAAATCATATTTTATCGACAGTATTTGAAATCTACCTGGAGTGCAATCGATTAAATAATAAATAAGCAAAATTTAGAAACAAATTTCAAGACCAAATATCAAACAGACAAACATCCTTAGCATAAAAACCAACGCCCGAATTGGCTCTCTAATTGTTGCGATCAGTTAGGCCCTTTTAGCGTCGCTCAGAGCCAATAAAAACTGAAAAAACTAAATTTGCAAGGTTTTTCACCCCTTTCCCAACTATGACTCGCTGTATCTTGAAATGACTGAGTGCGACTTATGGCGGGTTTCGTCAGAGCAGGTCACATATGTTAATTAGTCAGTGAATCAAATCAAAAGAGTTCCATCTCAGATGTATTTGTATGTTACGTAGACTTTCAATGCAACTGACAGTGACATCAATACCAGGAAAGTAAGAGGCAAATTGTCCTTTCCTCTTAAATTTTTTTTCACCCTCCCTTAATTTTGCTAGACATCCTGTCATTGAAACATATTTTTTTTTACAGTTGTTTTCTCTTTTATTTTCTTGCTTTTCAGTCTCATTGTATAACTTCTACATTTTATCAGTGTTATATTATTACATAGTTAGTTTTACGTAACAACTTATTTACCCCCTTTTCTGTTCCAATTTCTTCAAGTATAAATTTAGGGTTATATTTCTTGGACCTGTTCCTCTTACACTGATGTTCCCTCACCTCTCTGGCAATAAAAGCCAACCTTTTGTCAGGGTTGCCAAACCTGCGATTTGGTAGCCCAATTGGGCAACTTTTGAAGATTTTTCCCGTGACTTTTGACAATTTCCTATCCCATAGAAACCAATGGTTAAAAAAAAAATTGGGCAACTTTTCAACATTGGCTCCCGCGACTTCCGATAGTTTCCTGCCCCATAGAAACCGATGGTAAAGAGAAAAATTAGGTGACTTTTCGATTATTTGACCCGCGATTCGGGCTGAAATCTTTTGGCAACCCTGCCTGTTGTTTTACAATTTAGAGATTAAGTTGAATGAAAATTTTTTTTTAAAATTTAAAAAAAAACTCTCTAAAACTAGGTAACATACTACGGTTTAAAAAATCTGCAATATGTTGTACTTCAAAAATGCTCCCTTTATTTGTTTTTCTGTGTTTTTCAGGGATGAAAACAAGCACTCAGGCATAATTTCCTGAAATGGTTTAAGGGATGGGGTATAAGCGTTGGGACAGTATTTATTGTGGGACATTAGAGCACATCAGACATATCGAATTGCATTCTGAATACAAAGAATGTCCTTCTGATATCAAATAATTTTGAATTTTTTTTTTAATTCGCAATGTAATACACATTTTATGGCAAATGATTAAAAATTGATATTTTTGATATTTAACAGTACTCAAGTAAACTTTATAAATCTGATGATATGTACTTAAAGTGTATGTAGGTGGGATGAAAAGCCAATGATCAATCGAAAATTTTGACCTCTCGTATTGAAGATATGGATTTTTTTCCCCCAAAACACCAAAAAAAAGTAGGTCTTTTGGGGGAAAAATCCATATCTTCAATATGAAAGGTCAAAATTTTCAATTGATCATCGGCTTTTCCTCCCAGCTACATACACTTTAAGAATATATCATTAGAAAGACATTCTTCGTATTCAGAATGCAATTCGATATGTCTGATGTGCTCTCATGTCCCACAAAAAATACTGTCGAAACGCTCATTCCAGATCCCTTAACATTTTTTGAACAAGTGTATTTCCCTAAACATTGTACAGGGTAGATCCAAGCAAAATTTCCTAAAGATTTACATCCCTGGTTTTTAGATGATAAAAATAAAATTGAATGAATTAAATTGAAAACCTTACATACAGTTACACACACAGCTTGACAGATCACAAACATCGTCAATCTGAAGATCTTGCCTATTTGCTTTTTCCCAATCCATAATTTGTTTTTGTCTGTATTTGTCTGCCACAATGTTGACTAAGTCTCTGCTCCCAACACTCATGTTGTGATCTTTATCATGTCAGTTGTCGACGTCAGACTTAGGCTGTAACAGTATCTTGAGGATTCAATGGTGGGAGGATGCAAGGAAAAACATATTTGTACTGCTGCTTCTTCAAAATGAAGTATTTGCATTAGGTCGAATCGAAATATGATGGGATTTGAAATATGATAAAATGGATGATTCTGGCAAGTAAATCCTTTCAATGGCAAGTACGAGCAGTACTGTGATGTATGTGTGTATGATATCTACAGGATTTGTCCTTGTGCTTGTCTTGTGTGGGGGTGTACTGTGTGGGGTGAGTGTGTGTTGTGGGAGGGGTCCTACAGAGGCACTTGACCTAAATTTTGGAAGGGGTGTGCCAAACTTTGCCAACTAAAAAGAGAACAGATTTATGGGCAAAATAGGGGCTTCTGAACTGAATTTGAATTTATTTTTTTAGGAGGGGGGAATAGTGAACTAAAATTGGCCCAAATTAAAGAATCTGGCATTAAAAATTCCAAATTTGAGCAAAAGAGCTACAATTGTGAGGCTAAATAACTGGAACATGATTCCCAAATGTGGGTCTTCGGAACTCCATCCCAATGTAGGGTAAGTGTGAGGCGAGTTTGCAAGACTTCTCAAAATATGGACTAGTTCACTTCAAATATATATGCACAAACTTCAAGTGTCTATCACATAGGCATTGCGAAAAGCCTAAACATTAGTCCATTATATGGAGTATAATTCCACAGTTGACTGAGTGTAAACTGATTTGGTTTGATAGTAAATTTATTAGTTATAACCAATCACTGTGTAATCTGCCTTTTTGACCCAATAGCTCCCAATAAACAATCAAAAACTTCTTGAAGCAAAAGCAGTTATACAATAATATTATAATAATACACTAGGATCCGAAACATTCTCATCTATTAGCGCGCAGTTCTTTAACCCCAATACATTTGAACATTCATTGAATGACCTTTAAAAATTTGGGTACAAAAACTCATACTCTGCAACTTGAGGTCAAATTTTGCACTATGATTGTTTAATTGAGGTTATTGGACTATGCCATTGGGATGAGGCCATTGTGGTTCATAGTGATATAATAGTTCCAATGCATACATTAGTTTTACCCAATACCATTCAGGGGAGTTTAGACCCCAGTGAATGCCATCAAGCTAGGGAAAAAACAGTGATAGTCATGATGATACTATACTTCGAGACATGATGTCAAATGATAAGCCCTAGATAAGAATCAGAGTGTATTCCTTAGGCTGAGTTCACATAGAAGTATACGGTATACGGTATTCGCTATACGAAATACGCTCATTCGTTCAGGCTGAGTTCATATAGGAGTATACTATGTGAACTCAGCCTGATCGAATGAGCGATATTCATATAGCTTAATAGCTTAGTATGTCAGTTTACCCATTTTCTTCGTCTTATCAAATGCTTGTAACTTTACTTCTTGAGGTCACATTGCATTCAATGAGGTGTCATAATGTGCAGAATTAGATAGTGCATCTATTAAAAAATGAATTTGCCCACATATGGTTTAGGTTTTTAAAATTTGGACGGTATACGCTGCACTAAAATTGAACACGCGATTCCCCACTATACTTTACTATACGCAGGTATACGGCCTTTTCGAATAGCTCTTATGTGACCCGGTACTATGAAATTACCTTGCTCGATTTAATCTATACGCGTGCACCTGCAAAACGTGCATCGTATACCCGAATAGTATACTTCTATGCGATCGTAGCCTTATGTGACCCGGTACTATGAAATTGCCTTGCTCGATTTAACTATATACGCGTGCACCTGTAAAACGTGCACCGTATACCCGAATAGTATACTTCTATGTGAACGCAGCCTAAGAATCAAATTGTCCTCAAAGTTGTCCTACATCTGTTGAACAAATCCAATACTTTCTAGCTGACATTAAAATGTCACAAAATACATTACTTAGCTAAAATGATGACATATAAAATATAGTAAAAGGAGAAATTACTCAAATAAAATTAAAAAGAAAAATCTGACATTTCTTTTACAGGGAAGGAAAATAACATCTTACATGAAAATTTCATTTTACATGATGAGCTAGCATTAAGTACTATGGAAACATAATTTCTAATGATTCTTTTCAGGAAATTACTTTTACTGTTGGCAGGTGGAAACTATACTTAGTAGTAATTTCTGGTAGTATTGCCGCCTTGATGAGGTACCGTAATGTGATTCATCAAATGAATCCAAAGAAATGAAGAACTTGCATGGCTTCTTCTCAAATGTCAAACTTACCATAAGTATTTTTTTCAACAGTATTTGTATATCGGTGCCCTTTTTTTACGGTTTCGTAAGCGCATGATACTGATATTTGCCACAGGGATACCATAGGGATACCCTAAGGACCAGCGCTAGTAATACTGATCAATGACATTATACATCAAGACCTCATATATGCATCATATATGCATACAATATGATGCGATTTTTACTGAAATGATTTTCTCTTTTGCTTGATTAGGGCCGCGATCAGTGTAATATATTTTGTAGGTCTCTAATGACTTCAGGGACTGCATTTGCAACCAGTTATCATAAAATTACCTAAACTCGGCTAGCTCATTTCAGGGAAATTGAGCTTGAGGAACATTTTAAGATATATGTACATAAAGCAATAATATGATATACCGTATTCATTCCAATAAGCGCCCATGCCCCAATAAGCGCCCACCCAGGGTATTTTCAATTTGCTAAAGGGTACCATTAATGTTGAAGTGACAGATAGATGTCGATACAGTGAAATAGCTGCAGGACTATACACAAGTCCTGCGTAAACCTGCAATACATTTTCAGCATCAGAAAAGCTACTAGAACGTCTCAGGACCCTTTTATAACATATGTAAATTCATCTCTAATAAACGCCCAGCTCAGGAAAAAATTAGGTAAAAAAATAAGCGCCCACCCAAAATGACTTTGTTTAGCGCCCTGGGTGATTATTGGAATGAATACGGTACATACAATGTATAGCTTAATATGTTTGGCAACACAAGGACTGAACACATTCGATGTAATTGGTAATAAGCAATTAAGTTGAAAGTGCATTTATGGAACTTTTAAGTTGTATGTTGTGTTAATTAGAGCCCTATAAAATATTGAATTCCTGTAATCTCATAAATAGCTCATACATGTACATGTCATTAGGGATATGAGTAGCATTGGTATGCAAATTGCTACTAGTAGCAGTACATATTATAGATCTGCTATCTACTGTAGACATGAATTCAGGATTCCCATTTACAAGCCATCCCTAATATAATATATCTTCATGTGTAATCCCAGATACCAGTATTTATTAATACTAGGAGCTATGCACCTGCAGCAAGCTGTAATATTATCACCTGTTATCTACTGAAGACAACAATTCAGTATGCTCCATTCATACAGCTTATCCTACAAACTGCAGTACTTACCATTGCTTATTACTACTCTCTCAGTGCTCCAGAGCAGAGCATGCATAGGCCAAGAAGCCAGTCACATTAACAATTGATGTTATAAACTAGCAATTTTTAATTTGGAGATCCATATTATTCGTTTTCATGTTAATATTTCTAGGGATGTTTGAAAATGTTAATTTAGAGATCCATTTTTCATTTTAACATTAATATTACTTGGGATGTTTGAAAATCAATTTTTCATTTTGAACTTGAAGTTAACATTACTAGTGATGTTGGAACATTTTGATTTGGAGATCCATATTTTCATTTTAACATTTACTTGTACTCATTTGCATGAATCCGAAGAAACGCAATGTATTCATTATTACATTCTGTAAAGCAACACTGATGGCACAATTTGGCATTTAATATGAGCAGCAGTACCTTACAGGGTTCCCCATATTGAGTAATTACGCCATCAACATAATCTACCTGTCAACAACATTCACAGATCTGTTGGGTGTAAATAAATCAGAAATTCCAGTTGAAATCCATACACCCCATTTGAAATTCACACTACCTGTGTGGGAGATTCAGGTCATGTATTCCACAGGGGGTGTATGGATTTCAACTGGCAGAGCCCAATGACTATCTGAGATGGTGTTACCTGAGGCAAGCTCCAGATGAAAAATTTAAATCAAAAAATTTGCAAGTAGTTTCCAATTCCGCACATATCGTGTGATACTTGCATTATGTTTCTGCTGCTTACATGCGAAATGGTTGAGATATGTGGTGTTTCTGAAATGGAACACACAAGCTATCATTCTGCTTAACTCTCTTCACGCGGGTGTCGACTGCAGACGACAAGTTTCAAAAAAATTTAAAAATTCAAAAATTTCAGTAATGTAAATTTTCATGACCATATTTGGAATAAGAATGAAAAATGCATTAAAATGAGTACCAACAAGCCTAGTTTTGGTCCAGTAGTTCTTAAGATAGCCCTTGATATTTTGAGAAAATATTTCAAAACTTCAACTTTTTTCGTTGAAGCGCATGGCTAGCACACATAGCATTAACTTATTGGTTTTAAGCATGTGATGTTGTGGAGTCAAAATATTATACAAAACAAGTATTAAAAAATGATTGGCAACATATTTTATGATAATATACAGTTACAGTGTGATTTGAAAAAAAAACTTTCACAATAATTGAAGAGCTTTGTTGCAAAACCCTTACATCATAAGTCAAAAATCATCAAAAAATCACTGACATAAGGGGGTTTTCAACAAAAGCAGTTTTTGGTGGGATGCTTGGGTATGATGAGCAATGAGCATCCCGCCAAAAACTGCTTTTGTTGAAAACCCCCTTATGTCAGTGATTTTTTGATTTTTTGATGTGTTCTTAAAATAGGGCAAGTGGATGTAAGGGGTTTTGCAACAAAGCTCTTCATTTTTGTCAAATAATACTCTATTCACATGCTGCCAATTTATGTTAACGCTTCCATTTTGTTAAATTAAATTATCATTTCCAGAAAAAAGTTGACTCTTGAGCTCTTTTTACTGCAATGATTGTAAACGGAACATGAAAATTAATTATTAAACCAGTTTTTCTTCAAATCTCAACACTACACGCATACATTATGAAACTCATGTTACCTGACAGAAACCAATTTCAGAAATCAATGCCAGGAGTGAAACCAGACACTTTGAAGGAAATGAAAATCAAATCAAAATTTAACAACCTCAAATTTGCACAGGTTGTTTACAGTAAACGTGTGACTTCAATGGCACTGCCATGTTTGTGCAGATGTTATTTCAGCCCTTTTCATAACTTGATGTAATTTAACTTTTTTATTGCTATATTTTTTTTCATTTTCTCCTCAACATTTGTAAAGTTTATGGATTTGTTTACACACCCAGAAAGGTGCTACACAAATAAATTGATGGTGTTACATATCGAGGGGTCAGTGACACAAAGCTGTTACTCCATTTTTTGCGAAAATGAGATTTTGATATCAACATTTTCAGAAATATGAGTACTTTCCAATAAACACACAGAAGTAACTCCATTTTTAGCACCCAATTGAAATCAATGGCCAGTGAAACATAGATTTTAAAACTACATATAAAAAGTCAATGTGGACCATTTTCTTTAAAGTCATTTTTCTCAGAAAGGCCAAAATGGAGTTACATCTTTATGTCACTTACCCATTGATATGAAAATACAGTTAAAGTATAAATTGACAAACTAGGGAAACAAGTCCATCTCAGGCATCCAAATTATGTCGCTCATCAAGACCTCGGTCATACTGATATCTCAGTTATCCGAACAAGTGTTTTTTAAAGGAAAATGTTTTCAGAGACATGACACAAGCAGGGTTGGGCTGTAATGAATTATATCGGTTGCTGTTTCTAGATAGGGCCTATGTCCCTATTTTCTTGACCATCTTTGGTAATATGACAAACAATTTTTGTTCTATCCATTATCAAAATCTTCTCCAAACCTAAACCAAGATGATGTTACTATAATAACCTAATGTATTAGAGCTTAAAACCAACCCTCATAAAATATTAAGTCTATATCCACGTCATCAGACAAACCCACGCAGAAGTCATCTTTGCACAGACTTGTAACTTGATGCTCTCTAGTCCCATAGCCGCATGTTTCCGAGAATAGTTTAAAGCCATCTTCATGAATAAAACATGAGATAACATGAGCTTAATTAAATACCACAATTAACCTCATTCATGGCACTACTAATAGTTCTATGTTATGGCATGTCTTATAAATTATGCATTGAATCTTGTCTGTCCCTAGATCCTTGAGGTTCATCGTCGTCTTGGGGTAGGTAGAAACCAAATTGGGCTGTTCCATTCAAAATCCACACTCCCCCTGTGGAAAATATTGGAAATATCAGCCACAGGGAGAGTATGAATATCAAATGGAATGAGCATATTAGGCAGCTCCATTTGAATTTCATACAACTTCTGAGAAAGATTCAACCTGAATCTTCCACAGAGGGAGGGCGAGTTTCAAATGGAGCTGCCTTAAATGTGCTCAACTGCTCATTCCATTTGAAATTCATGCTCCACCTGTGGCAGGTATTTCCAAAATCTTCCACAGGGGGAGTGTGGATTTTAAATGGAATAGACCATTGGTATGAAAGCAGTCCATGAGTCTTAAGGGGGTACTACACCCCTGGCCAATTTTGTGCCTATTTTATTTCAATACAGACAACAGTTGTGGAGTTACAGTCAAAATGAGGAAAACCAATATTTGATCAATAAATCAATAACTACTTGCCTTGAGTTGCTGAATTTTCAGTGCGGTAGTTGTAGTCCTTGCCCCTATAATATACATATTGGCATGTCTTACTTGTCACCAATGCGCTATAATTTTTGAGAAAAATGCAAAAATAGGCACAAAATTGGCCAGGGGTATAGTACCCCCTTAAGCCATGCTGTATGGCATTTATTTGGCTGATGAAAGCATGTGCTGTCTACTGTATAGTAAATCATGATGGTTTAGTTGAGAATCTGTTATGGCTCTTCTGCGGGTGAATCAGGATTAGATGCACAACTCATGATGTATAATTGCTATGACGTGAAATAACACTGAGTTGTTTTGAAAATTGAGTTACTATAGCCTAATTATTACCTTCTACAAACATTAGGGTATCATACTGAAAACACCACAGGTCTACCATACTTGGTTCTAAAGTTATGAAGTTTTGTGATATCTATTTTCTATACCGTATGTATTTTACTGTTTTTTACTCCATATTTTTGCCTGCATCTCAATTTTATATTTGCTGCCTTTGGCCTCCATGGACCAGATGTGTCACATATATGGAGTGTGTTTACCCTATATTTTCTCAGTGTATTATAATGGGGAAGCAGGGTGCCACCTCCCCCCCCCCCCGAAAAAAAAAGTCTCTCCAAAAAATAAGCTTTTCATTTATTTGTATTAAAAAAAAAGAAGGAAATAACCCGGGGACTATTTGCATATTTTACGCAACAAATTTTAGTTCAATTTTGCAAGCAATTTTTTGGAGAAAGGAGCACATTTTAGAAATTTTGCATCACACAGACAAAAATCCTGTGTGCTGGGCTGTGGGGCATAGTATCAAATGAAACACTACAATAAAGTTTGCCTGTCACAAGGCGCATTTCATTTCATGTGCATGCACTTAATAGAAAAGTACGGCTGTCTGGTCAGTTGGCGGACAATATTTGGATTACATTGAGAGTGTTTAGGCAGCTTTTACGATAGAGTCAGTTCAGTGTCTGGAGTGTTTGAATTGATGTATGCGGGTAATTAGAGAAAGGAAAGGGCCCGGTGAAGATGATGACAAGAATTTATTAGCTAAAGCTAATACCTAGTGAGGAGGTGTTGTGATTTATAGTAAGGTGGCCTCATCGCGTTCTTTGGATGAGAAGGAAATTCCAGCTAAGCAATAAAGTAACAACTCCAGAATGATTGAGAATCAGCACTATAGATAGCAAGAAATTGGTAGAATATGCTCCTTTTATTTCTTTGTTCTCATTTGCCAAAAGTGAGAAAGTATGTTTGGTTAGTCTGCTAACCATCTCTGTGGATGTGGCTTACAGATGGCGGTAGGATGCCCCCAAAAAAAAAAATTATCCTAATAGAAGAAAAAATACAGCAATAAATGCCCTGTGCATCATCCTTTTTAGTTAGGGTAAAATTGCAAAATTCTTTGCACTTCGCGCAGCACTGGCCCATCAAAAAAAATTAGGGACTAACATTTGGGGCTAAAATAGTCTGAAATCAAAAAATTGTTATGCAATTATCTCAATAAAACTGGCATAAAGTAGGTATTGAGTCCGTCTCTCTGTCTATAGTCTCTATCTGTCTCTCTTTCACTATCACACACCTTGTCTAGTTGTCTGTCTGTCTCTCTCACATGTCTTTCTCCCTCACACATACACATGTCGCGACATATGCAACCCGACATACGAACGCCATTACTATCACAATTTATGACTGTGATAGTAGAGTTTTTAAACATTCATTAACAACATCCCACATCTTAATTGGTTTTACTGAATGAATATGCAATGATAATAATGATGATGATAAATTGTCTTCCAACCATCCTGTAAACGGTAGTGGTTTAATATGTCAAAATCACTTAACTCTAAATTAATTTAACCTTATCTTTCCAGCATTTCACATCCATTTAATTAAGATCCTGTCATGTGCAATAAATATCATATAAAATGATCATAATTAAAGTAACTCATATTATAGCTGAGACTTGCTTGTGTAAATGTTTTCACAATTTGTCTAGAAATCAATGCATTATTATATAGGCTAATTAAAAAAGTAATAATCTGTTTCCCGTAGGCCACACCCATTTCGTTTTGGGAGCAATTTCCCTTTCACAATTTTTATTTGAGAAATCTGGTAAAAAAATGATATTTTCATTTTTTCAATCAAAAAACGACTGACAAAATGTTTCTCCTAAATGTTCTATCACACACAATATAAAATTAATAAATCCTATGAATATCAATAATCTTCTTAAAACATTGTCATATCTTCTAACCTACTCAGCACTGATTTGATAACAATTATTTGAGATTCCAGCTGCATGTTACCATAACTCCCGACTAATAATAATGAAAAAAACAAACAAGACAAAACATTTTAGGTTTCAGGGCCAACGAAATTTATTGAAAAAAACATGAAAATTGTGCAAAATTTCCTGTTTGAAAATTTAGCAAATTTCCTGAATTCACAATATTTTAATGCTCACATATGACTGTCTCTTTCGTTCAATAGATCAAGTGCAATCAGTGCATTATAAACAACCGATCCCAATCCAATCTCATCAAGTGTACGTTCTCATCACACGTAGTTTCCTATCAGCTACACTTTCTCCTGAATCAAAATGTAGGTGATGGAGAAAGGAACAAAATTAATCTAAATTCTATCAAATCAGATATTTATTACCCGAGTTGTTTTTCCAAAAGAAAGCTAAGACAGGGCTGGGCAGATTGATGTATGAAATTCAGCCTTATGGTTGAAACCCAAGGATAGATATCTTACCCTTCCCAGAATCCTTTGCAACATGATGCATCACCTCATCACATCAAATGACACTCTTACTTTGTACAGATTCTTTTTGTTTTCATGTTACAGATTGGGTAAAGCATGGGTCGATAGTCAAGAAATAAATTTAAACATACTTCGCAAGATCTGGATGTGCTCTGTTCGTCACGGTACTTTTTGCCACTATCGACCCATGCACACCGACATCGCCTGGTTAATAATTACATTGTACAGCAGAGACACTAAAATGAATACACTGGATCGATACACGTGAATGTGCTATGCACAATTTGATATTCAGGCGATAAATCTTTGGATACCGGGGTAGAAAATGATGAATATCTCCCGTAATTTTTTTGTTCTAAAGAAGCCATATTTATTTCTTTGCACTTGAACATAATGTGTTGAAAGGATATGATAGTCGTAAGTTTGCGTATTGAGAAAGAAGCGTGCGTCTTGAGCTCAAAAACTGACCAAAATTCTGATTTTATATGTGCCGAACTATAGCGCAGCGTACATATAGTGTAGCTGCACTCGCTCGTGGTGGCAGTCTAAAAGCAGATGACCACATGGCGTATACATGCTCACTCACACACACAAAGAGGTCAATTACCAGGCTATTGTCAGTAGTCAGATGTCCCTCGGCTCATTATGCGTCTCAAAACTATTTAACAGGTTGGAACAAAATGGCCATGCGTGGCTGTGGATTCAACCTACCATGGCGA